>NC_134540.1:60448738-60466238 GCF_050624435.1 Tenrec ecaudatus
GGAAGAGGTCCCCATCTAAACTCTATCCTTGGTGGAGACTTTGGCCCTTGGATGATTCATAAGCCTTTTACCCTAATTGAACTCAGGCAGATTAAGCGAGACCTAGGCATTTACTCAGACAATGAAGAACAGTACATAAATACTTATCAGCAACTCACTCTGGCCTATGACTTGGCTTGGAAGGATGAAATGATAGATATAGGACAGATTTTAAGCAAAAGGCTTGGACTCAGGTGAAGGAGAGAAAGGAAGATACTAAGCACACAAGGTGTTGGCCTCCATAGCTATCCAGCACCCATCTACTGCCTGCTAGGATCCAAAGACCCCTGCAGAGGTTTCAAGTCCCAGGCATGCCAGCATGTGTGCTACTGGGCAAAGGATCACATTAATAGAAGTAGACCTCCATGGAGACCATGCAATGGTTGCAAACAAACTGGCCACTGGCAGGACTCTGTCCTCTGAGGAACACCCAAGAGGAGAGTTGTCTGCGGGCAAGCATGCAACTGCTACATGCACTGAACAAGCCCAGCCCCGATGGCCCGCAGCAGGAGATCGCTGTGACTGGTTTGGAACCCTGGTTGTGCACGGATGTTGACAGGGAGGCCAGTATATTTTTCCAACTGGGTGTCTCTCCTAAATGACTTCCTCATACTTCAAGCAGTAGCTTGACACTTAGATATAACTCATCATCTCCACTATGCCTGGACACTTCCAATCTCAAGGAAAGTAGAGAAAATGAACCAAAACTTAAAACTAACCCTCAGGATATTGACACCAGAAACCCATTTGAACTGGAAAGATGCACTGCCAATAGCTCTGTTACATCCCAGAATTTCCCCACAACATCCTCTGTGTTTAAGCCCCATGAAGTTTTATATGGGCCATCTTTCCTTGTAACAGAGCCAGTCATAGATTCTGAAGTATTCCTAATACAGAAATATGCCTTAAGAGTAGCCAGGAGGATTTCCATCAATATGGGTTTATCCAGGCCCAAGGGAAGGAAAAATTATCTGCCTTGTGCCTTCCTGAAAACCGTTTATAGTTCTTATAGAAAATTGGAAGGATGAGTCCCCAAATTACCAGCTCCAGCCAATCTGGAAAGGTCCCATCCCAGTGATCCTCTCTACCCCTACTGCCGTTAACGTTCCAAGACAGTGTGTAGATCCACCATTCGCGGGTAAACCCGTGGAATCCCTTGGAACCAGCTCCCTTAGATTCAGATCAAACAGAGCAAGATAAGTACACACATGAACAATTAGATGGCCTTACGATGGTGTCTCTTTGGCGCCCTGAGACAGAGAAGTGCTCTGCAGAAAAAAAAATCCACAATTTTTTTAAGTTTATACATGTTTATTATATAAAATACTTGAAATAATAGGATACAATATTTACAGTTATATATTTATATGTGGTGGATTTTTTATTAAATCACTTTATTGGGGTCTCATACAACTCTTATCGCAATCCACACATACATCCATTGTGTCAAGCATTCCTATACATTTGTTTCCCTCATCATTCTCAAAACATTTGCTTTCCACTTGAGCCCCTGGTGTCTACTCCTCATTTTCCCCTCCCTCCCCTTTCCCCCTCCCCCATGAACCTTTGATAATTTATAAATTATTATTATTTTGTCATATTTACAGTGTCCGACATCCTCCTTCACTCACTTCTGCTCTGTCAGACCCTCAGGTAGGAGGTCATATGTAGATCCTTCTAAACTGTTTCCCCCTTCTTCCCACCTTGTCTCTACCCTCAAAGTATTGCCATTTTCACCACTGGTCCTGAGGATTTCATATGTCCTGGATTCCCTGTGTTTCCAGTTCCTACCGTTACCAGAGTTCAACCTCCAGTCCAGCCAGATTTGTAAGGTAGAATTAGAAACATGATAGTGGGGGAGGGAAAGAGAGGGGGAGGGATCATTTAAGAACTAGAGGAAAATTGTATAATTCCTCACTGCGACACTGCATCCTGACTGGCCCGTCTCCTCCCTGTGACCCTTCTGTAAGAGGATGTCCAGTTGCCTACAGATGGGCTTTGGGTCCCCACTCCGCACTCCCTCTCATTTACAATAATATGATGTTGTTTATTGATGCCTCAAACCTGATCCCTTTGACACCCAATGATCACACCAGCTTCCAGGTAAGCTTTGTTGTTTCTCAGCTAGATGGCTGCTTGTTTATCTTCAGGCCTTTAAAACCCCAGATGCTATATCTTTTGATAGCGGGGCACCATCAGCTTTCTTCACCACATTTGCTTACGCACTCACTTTGTCTTCAGCGATTGTGTCGGGAAGGCGAGCATCTCAGACTGCCTAAAATCGATGGTGAGGAGGGTGTAGGAAGTCTGGTAGGGCTGGATCAAGGACAATATAGCCAAAAGGAATCCCTGAAACTCAAATGAAGGCTGAACATGATAGTGGGACAAGAGGAAAGTAAAAAGAAATAGAGGAAAGAACTAGGAGGCAAAGGGCATTTACAGAGATCTAAATACAGGCATATAGATATGTAAATATATTTATATACGATGAGGGGGAAATAGATCTATGTACATACATGTATAGGTTTAGTCTTGAGTAAGCAGATGGGCAGTGGGCCCCTACTCAAGTACTCCCTAAAGCAAGAGCACTTTGTTCTAATAATTCCACAACAGATTGCAAGCTAGTAAAAGCTATGCCACAATTCCTGTGTTTAAAAGAAACTTTCAGGCTATGCTTGTCAATCCAGTGTTAATACTTCCTGAGATTTCCTCTGGAATCTTCCAGTGTGAAATTAACCCACACTCCCATGGGCTTTGCCATCCCACAGCTCCTGCCCTGGACTTACCTGAACTGTTCACCTGTCTGGACTCTTCCACAAGTCATCAGATTACCAATGACACTGAGCCAAGTTGTCATCCTCAGGATCACTAGTGTCTGTATCACCTCCATCCCATCCACAGTGGACGACAACCTCTCCCAATAGAGCAGGAATTGTGTGGACCCAAGGCCCCGCTTTGTGTCCGTTGACAGAGGAAGTAGCCAGAGACTATAATTGCATAATATACTCAAAGATTTGGGTCTATACTCCTTCAGTGGGGAATGGAGTTTCAGGGAATAAAGCACACTAATTAGACACCTATGAGAAAATCAAAACCGACCATGTACAGACTAAGGCCACCTAGCACAGGTAACGCCAAACTTGGCCACAACCTACTTACGTGACATTATACACATGCACCTGAACTCAGCGAATAAGATTGACTAATACTGTCACACAGGCTGAGGGCAGGACCACCTCTCTTCTCTTGCTCAGATGTGTGGTGCCAACAGAGGATGAGATTCCTGTCACATGTGGGCGCGCATGCGCCTGTGTCCCTACCCAGGGTCTTGTCAGGTACCACCACTCTCTTGGCTTCTGGGGATTTCCTGTTTCTGCATATGTGGTTTCATGCTCCTATTCCAATATCCTTTCCATGTGGTTTTTCGCGTGCAGTCACAAACTCCAACGTGATCCCCACAGAGCCTTGCACCCTTTGCAAAAACAGCGGGTACACTTAACATCTGTAATACCCGAGACCTTCCTTTCCCTCATAAAGTCACTTGGATTACAAAAGTGCTTCTGCCATGTGAATTCAGCCTTGCGAAACAAGAACCGAATTATACCACCCCAGAAACCTAACACTGGCAGCTGCATTCATTTATCAGAGAAGCCATCTGACTTGCCTACCTCTTCAACTAGGTGAGCCATTTCCTTTACATACGCCTATTTTTCTGCATATATGTATTATTCCGGGTAGACTATAGAAACAAATCCAGAGACACTCATATGTGCATAAGAAAGAGTTTGATATAAAAGAGCAATTTAATATTGAGAAAATATCTCAGCTCAGTTCAGATCAAGATGATAGTACGACATTAGCCCATATGTCCAATTCCAATCTATACATTCCTCTTCAGACTCATGAAATACATGCAATGACGCTGAATAAAAGATCACAGGCCAGTGGGTGAAAAGTCTTATGGATCCACTGGCGATAGAGGCTCTCAGGGGTCTCCATGAGACTCCTTCAGCTCCAGGGTTCTAGCATGGCTCCATATGTTTTGTCAGCAAGCATGTCTCACAGGAGTGTGTTGGTGTCCCACCTCCAGTGAGCTATTTATCTCCTTGGTACCTTTAAAAGAGGTCATCAAGCTGTGACGTGATTGACAGGCTCAACTCCAAGCCTTCACTCTTCAGTCTCAAATGGACAACAGATTATGTAACTACCACAGACCGCCCCTTGTCAATTTGACACTTTCACAAAACTCTTTAGCCATATATAATTTTCAAACAAACAATAATAAAATCTTATCTGTACCCAACAGGATAAAACTAAAATGGATACAATCCAATATATGCCACCCTCATTTAAACATATTCTATAAGTAAACAAAACAAAAATATCCTATACTTATGTGAACACCTACACCACACCATGATCCTATAATCCAATGGAAATATTCCCCCACCTATGAAAGTTTGTAAGGCAACCACATCATGCACTTATGCCCCATTTTGGGTATCCAATTTCTATATTGCCTACTTACATCAACCCAGTGCTCTGAGGCGACAATCATATTCTTTGATGTGAAGAGTCTTCATTCCAGTTCGAACATTGGGAAATCTGCATCCATAAGCAAAGTAAAATCAGAACAGGCCATCTATAAAGTCAGGAGCAATGTGCATGAGTTCACAGGCTCCAGAATCTTCTCTTCATCTGGTTGGGTTCTGGTCAACCCAATGTCAGCTGCCTCACTTAGCCTCACTAAGGGTGCCATTGGCTGCCTTGCCGTTAGACCAGTGGTTCTCAACCTTCCTAATGCTGTGACTTTTTAATACAGTTCCTCATGTTTGGTGACCGTCCAACCATAAAATTATTTTCACTGCTACTTCATAATTGTAATTTTGCTACTGTTATGAATTGGGCAACCCTGTGAAAAACTCGTTCGACCCCCGAAAGGGGTCGTGACCCATATGTTGAGAACCGCTGCTTTAGACCGTGGACCCCATCACAAATTCTAAACAACCTTAGTCCCCTTGGGCTATATCATGAACCTCAGACCAGACACCCTGCTCTGACCTTCTCCTCTAGTTCCTGTAAACCAGGTCCACAGGTGTCAGTGGTCAGACACAACCAGTCTCTTTATTGCTGCATTTCTTTCACTTCCATGCAACAAGTGGATCCAGGTGGTTACCTAGCCAGCATTTCAGCTTGCCCACAGGCTTCCTTAAATGTTCAGTCCTAGAGAGGCATTTTCTTCATGGTTCCAGAATTTTTTCCAGCCTCAAGCACAAACCACAGTTCAAAATTCAAAGAGTTCCTTTTTATTCTGTCTGTCACTAGCCCCCTAAACAAATCTCTTGGAATTGAAATATCCTGAGTACTCCAAAGCACTGGGTGGGGTTTACCTTTTCAGAGACTGCTTTGCAAGCATTCCTAGCCCATTTAAAGAATCAAAATGCAATGGCTGAAATCAAAGCTTACAAAGTCTCTATTTTCATACTTCTGAATAATCATTTCTATCAATCATTATATCAACATTAACTAGCAGAAGAAATCAGTATAAACAAAATAGAATCACATTCTAATCTCAATTCTTAAAACAGTTGAATTCAATCCTTATTTTGCTTATTTTAATCCTTATCTAAACTATTCAATCTATACAAAGTATGGGATTAGGCCTCTGACAGCATCAAGCCAGAACCAACCAGCCTTCTGACAGCTATTTTGACTTTGTATCAACTATTTACCCTAAAAACATGGTTTCTGAGAAATTCAAGGGGCAATTGCTACACCTGAGCTTAAAATATACATTAACAACATTCATTTTCATCATCTCAAACAGGAATATACAAATACAAGAACCAAACAAAATAATCAAATATTTAACTCCCCATATTCTTTCCAGAAAACAACCTAGTAAACTGCATGGAAATAGCTTACCTCTGGGTAGACAGACAAGAAAACTACTATGAGGCAGAAGTCTAAAATGCATCTACTTTCCTTCTTCATGAATTGTTTCTCTCGTATCCTACTCCCAAGCTGCCATAATGTGGGTAGACTTGAGAAATAAATCCAGAGACACTCAAGTATATAAGAAAGAGGTTTATATACAAGAGCATTTGAATATTAAGAAAGCATCCCAGCCCAGTCCAGATCAAGTCCATAAGTCTGATATTAGCCCATATGTCCTATATCAATCTATAAATTCCTCTTCAGACTTATGAAACACATGAAATGATGCTAAATGGAGGAAGATCACAGGCCATTGGGTGGAAAGTATTGTGGATCCAGTGGCAATAGAAGCATCTTAGTGCTGGCAGGGGTCTCCACATGGCTCCTTCAGTTCTAGGGCTATAGTGTAAGTCCACATGTATTGCCAGCAGCAAGGGAGGATGCTTGTGTCCTGTCTCCAGAAAGCTATTCATCTCCTTAGTGCCTCCAAGTGAGGTCATCAAGCTCTGACCTGATTGACAGGCTAAACTCCATCCTTTCATTCTTCTATCTCAAATGGACAACAGATTATATAATTGTCACAACATATGTAAACTTTATTGCATTGATTACTCTAGAGAACACAGTTGACACCAAGAAATGCATTTTTATAGAGATGAGCTTTTAAAACTGGTTATCAATCGTATTATAATTTTAAAGGCACTCATAAATCTACCTCCATTAGTAAAAGGGTAATACTAGTACAAGGTATGAGTTGGCAATATTAAACATAAAATATCAACAACAACAGATCATGTATTGGCGGGAAGCCAGACTCTAGGTTGTCATGTGCTTGATGCTTCCCTGCAGTTTCATCAGGATTAGAACTAGCTGAAGTACTTAAAATAAAAAGAAATGTCATCTTTCTGCTGAGAATGGT
This sequence comes from Tenrec ecaudatus, assembly GCF_050624435.1. Taxonomy (NCBI): domain Eukaryota; kingdom Metazoa; phylum Chordata; class Mammalia; order Afrosoricida; family Tenrecidae; genus Tenrec; species Tenrec ecaudatus. The sequence continues at coordinate 60,455,634 of NC_134540.1, forward strand.
AATATATTGACATTACCAAGACAGATGGGGGCATTGGGCCATCTAAACTCTATCAAATCACTCTTACCAACAGTACCACCCCTTCCCATATAAAAAGAATACCCCATCTTTGTTGGTTAATTCATTATCAGCACCATGATCAGTTCCGCCCACATTTAATAACATTACCCTAGGTGTGCCTGCCAGTATGGCACCTGGAGCATTGGCTGGGCAATTCCCTGAAGCAGATGCCTTAGCAGACATTGCTGAATGATCTCAGGATACACTGCCCTCCACCCCCCACCATTGTGTAAAGCCCTATAACTAAATTTAAAGGTGAAATACAAATTCTCACTCTGAAGTGTGCTTCTCTACAAAAAAAAAACCAAAACCAAAACTACTAAAAAATGTACAAAGAGAAACATTGAGAACATGTGGGGATGTCTACTAAGGGTTTTGATTAATGCTTTAAGGAAAATAAAGGGGATCCGCCTGAGGATGTAGATAAGGTTTTCCAGTTCTTATGGGGATTTGGATGTTAGAGCAAAAAATCATAAGTTCAGATGACCTACGTTTACCATAACAACGAAGATCACTCTCAAAATGAGTCACAGCATCATCTAAGATGGCTCTGATTGTGGTTCGATGTCAGTAAGCCTGCAGTGAGAAGAAACTTAATTTCATTAAGATATTTGCTACAATTGACCCCAGTTTGGCTTCTTAGGATAGAGATCAAGTGGCAGAACTTTATTGACAGAAACAAGGTGTTTGTTATGCATGGTTATGTAATTGATATCAAAATCAAAGTAATAAACAGCAAAGACTTAGGGAGGCTTTCCTTAGGCTTAAAGTAGACAGGAAACATAAGAAATATTCACTTAATCTCAACAAGCAGAAGAATTCTAAATTAAGTGAATTCAGTGTAATTCGAATCACCAAAGGACAGCCGTTGCCCTTAGTCAATTCCTAGACTTGAGCCAGTTTAAAGAATCACAACCCTTTCAATGAAGAAGAGGCCTGCAGCCCTTTATTACAGCCCACACAGTACCACCCCAAATTTATACTGCTATTGTCTCCCCGCCCTCCTCCAAGGGATCTGTACCTTTTTGAAAAGAGTAACAGTTCATTGAAGAAAAAGGACATAAGATATTTGGGGATGGCTAACCACTGATTCTAACTTGTTACTAATTTTAGGCGACACAAATGCCACTGTGCCCTCACCCACTCCCCCTATCAGAGAGGGAGGGTGTGGAGATCAAATTATTGAGGTAGTCCTAGCTCCGGCACATTTCACTCTGTGTCCTAAAACTCATTCAGTAGTGATTTCCCTGGCTTGCGAATGGATAATTGGAAAAGTAATACTCAGCAACTGCCAAAACATCCTGCACATGGAATTATGGCTACTATAGGTAAGAAAAGCCAAATGAAATTTATTATGATGGTCTCTATATAGGAAAATAGAAAAGCATTCCTGCATTCCTGGATTGATTGCTGAGATTAGTGTTACCATCAGGCCTTGAAGGATGCAAGGAGAATAATTCCCAGCACATCCCTATATCATACACCATAAAAACTTATATGCACACGAGGGTTTTATATAAAGGATAATTATACTTTAAGAATAACATCCCAACCCAATCCAGTCTAAGCCCATAAATCTGATATTAGCCCATATGTCTGATACCAATCTATAAAGTCCTCTGCAAACTCATGAAACACATGCAATGACGCTGCATGCAGAACAATCACAGGCCAGTGGGTAGAAAATTCTTGAATCCAGTGACGTTGTAAGCATCTCAACACTGGGAGGGGTCTCTGCGTGGCTTCTCCAGCTTCAGAAGTCTGGTTGCATCAGGGTAGGTCCATGTAGCTTCTTCAGCTCTTGGCACTAGGATAATTCCATGACTCTTGTCAGCTGCAATGTCTCCCAGGGAGTGAGCAGAGAGAGAGTCTCTCCTGATTCCAAGAAGGAAATACCAGAGGTCCCAAAATCCTCAGGAGAAAGCTATTCCCACACAGAGGCCTCATTGGCTGTGATCTGATTGACAGACTATAGTCCACCCTTTCACTCTTAATCCTCAAATTGACAAACGATTATATAACTACCACAATACCCGTCTGGTCTAGGGAAAAAACAACCAAAGAATACCCCGCCCCCTCCTGCCCACATGATGGGAGCAGATTATCATAAAGTTAACTAGATGGTGACTGCAACTGAAGATGTTTATTCAGATTTGATTCATTTCTTGAACAAATTATAATATCTCTACTATAAAGCTATGGATTTTATTTCTGGTTTTGAAGTAGCAGAAGCAGGCCAATAAAATACCTACATTGTCTAACTTCAAGGTACATCAATTATCCACCATTATGTTATAATTTAATTCACAGCAACTTGACCACCTTTTCATTCCACAAAGTGCGACACTAGTCCATTACACTGCTGGAATTGAATGGATTGAGCCCAGTAAGGAACAAGTACCCATGAATCGAGACTAAAATAATCAACCCAATGAAAATAATGGTAACTTCCACTTCAGTAGAATTTGTAGAGGTTCAGTGATGGGAGGCATGTTGAGATATTCCTAAGAAAGTGAAGGCTAAATTGCACCTAGTCCCTTCAGAAAGTCAAACGGAGAGACAACGTATCTCTTAATTAGACACATTTCTCAAATTAGAGTTATTCTTAATGGCATGGATGGATAAACGCTTTAGGGAACAGACATGACTTCAAGTCTCAATTTTGTCTCCTAGAAGCAAGTGTGCCATCTGCAGGTAGTTAATGAGGCTCTGTCAATTCCGATGCTGAGTTCTTCCTCATGTAGTACAGTTTCTCAGATTACTTACTCTCCACACAGAATAAATCAATACAGTGAAAGAATGAATACAACACCGACGCTTACCTTTTCTGATTTTAAACTACTCAATATTCCCATATTTGACTCTAATGACAGAATTTTAATCTGTGTAATTTCCCCATGTATAAATGAAGTGTTTGGAATTCTCATTCATAACAAGGTTACCCGTAGTTGGTGATGACTCACACAGTTGAATGCCTTTGCATAGTCAATAAAACCAAGTAAACATCTTTCTGATTGCTGTGCTTTCAGCCAAGATCCATCTGGCATGAAGACTAATATCCCTTGTTCCACATCTTTTTCTGAATCTGGCTTGCATTTCTGGCAACTCTATATCAGTGTTCTGTTGCATCTGTTTTTGAATTTCCTTTAGCAAAATTTTATTTCAATGTGATGTTAATGGTAATATTTGAAAATGTCCACATTCTGTTGGGTTATCTTTCTTTGGAATGGGCACAAATACGAACCTTCCAGTCAGTTGACCAGGTGGCTGTCTTCCCAATGTCTGGTCATTGACTGAGGGGTGCTTCTTGAGCTGCCTTACTTTTGGAAATCTTTTTTATTGGTGTTCCAGTTCTGAGGAGCCTGTATTTTGCTAATATCTAGGTGTAGCTTAGACTTCCTCCTTCAACAGTATCAGTTCTTGATTTTAAGATATAGTTGAATGTCAACCAATTTTATTTGGTACATTAGCTCTATATATTTATTCTCTTTCCTTTTGACATGTTTTATATAATTCAGCATTTGCTATAGAATTCTTGAATATTGAAATTCTAGATGTGAATTTGCTCTTCGGTTATTTCATCTTGAGATGTGCTGAGCATATTTTCACTTTTGCTTTTCTAGTCCTGACCTTTGCACATCTCATTGTAATGCTATCCTCTCTCTTCTCAAGGTTCCTTATGAAATATTCTATTCAGTTCATTTACTTCATTATTTCTGCCATTTACTTTAGCTAAACTATTACATGTTCAGTAATATTTTCAGAATTTCTTCTGACATAAATGTTCATCTTTTCTTTAATTGTCTGTCTTTTAAATGATTTTTTCCTTCATATATGACATTCTTGATGACAAACCATAATTTGTCTGATTTTCAATCATGATAATTCTATGTATTGATTCTGTTCTTGTCATGGTCTTTAAAATCAAGGTCACATTTTGACTAATAAGGACTTGTTTTCATTTTCTTCAGCTTCATAGAAACATTTCAAAGGGTAGGTGAAACACAAAGTGCACCTATTGGTCAAGGCTGAACTGACTTGAAGAGATACAGTTAGAATGTGAACTTCTGTGTGAGCAATTGATGGTCAGTTCCAGAGTTTTCCACTGACCTTGTCTTGTCTGGTGATGTTTAGCTTCTTCAATTCTCATTCCCACAGATGTATTCAATTTGATCCCTGTATAGTGTATCTAGTAAGGTCCTCATATATAGTTGTCATTTATGTTGTTTTAAAAGGTATATTAATTGAAGAAATTGTTGGTCTTGCAAAATTTTAACAGTCAATTTTTAGCTTAACTTCTACTACCAAGGCCATCTTTTCCAACTAAGATATTTCCAGTTCCCATATTAAAAATACCATTATAAAATATAACTTAATTGCATATTTAATAAACTTCAGGCTGAATTGGTGGGATTCTTCAGTGTCTTCAATCCTCAGTGTGTTTGTTGAATAAATTTTAATATTTGCATAAATGATCTTCTTCATAGTCAAATAGATATGATCTCATTTTAGACAGAATAATACTCAAGATAGATTTTGATTACTTTAATCTGTCTATTAAAGTAATGCTTTTCTTATATTTGCTGATACAGAATGAAAACGTCAATCTTTCGAATGCCTAGAATTTCCTCATGGAAAATCTTCATTGAATTTTATATATCCCCAAAAGTGTGAATTCCTAATATGTAGGACATTGTCTTCCAGGAAAATTATTCAAAATTATCTTGGACCCTAATGATTTCGATTATTTATTTATTCAGAGAAAATCCTAATATGGCAATATATGTGAGTCTTCAGGATAATTTTTAATCTAACTCCTAGAAAGATAATGGTTAAAGAAACAATTTAAATCATAAGCCTTTATATAATTTTACCTTTCCAAATAGATATGCAAGTTTAAAGATTAACAGATTCTATGTAACACTAAGGAGTCTGTCCATTCCACAAATATTGCCTGATTAAAAATATTACATAGAGAGAGAGAGAAAAAGAGAGGGAGAGTGAGAATTCACACAAGAGCAATTTGCAGATAATATGGTTATAATCATATGTTTACAAAGAACATACTATGCCCTGAAAATTGATGAGTTACATTTTATATAAATGATTCGTTAATAAATATTTTAAAAAATCACAAACAAAACAAAAACAAACAAGTGAAAATATCCAGGTATCAGGAAATCAGGATTCTCAAGAAGTTTTGCAACAAACTTCTCTTGGGGTGTGTATGAGGAGAGTATTATCTCTGGGCTGCATGCCTGAAGTCCCTCCCTTTGACCATGGCTACAACCTGTCATTAGGATGTACTAGCACGCCTATGGTTCTTCTGCATCGTAAAACAGAGGTAACATTTTAAAACTCTATTACCGAAGTACTTGATCTATTACATTTGTGTTAATTTTACTTTAAAAAGGTTAAACCAGCGTGAGGATGGCCTCGTTAGTTAAGCCTGGAAAAAGAATTTAGAATGAAGAGACAAGAAACATCATATCTTCAATTGGCCTATATAAACACACTGCCTTGGTCTTGAGAAGACCATATGGCAGAAAAAGGCAGGTAATCTCCGAGAGCCAGGGGTTTAAGTTCTGTGAGTAAGGTTAGGTGTCTTGAGGGATGGAAATCTACCATAACATATGGGTTTAGGAATGTTCCAGATGAAACACAGCCCAACCAAAATGCTGAGCAGAGTGTCCAGTTAACCTGTGTCTGCAATTCTGACCTACAAAAATTAAAAGAACAAGAAATTTAACGTTTTTAAAATCAACTAATTATGGGAATTACTATGCAGCCTAGAAGACTAACACTGGCTCTCATCCAGTGCCAAATGACAGACATGGCTGGGATCCTTCCCCGCTCTGAATTGCTCTAATTCCATAGGGCCTTTGATTCATAATCAAGTTAAATTTTCATTTTAAAATTATGTATATATCACAGCCTTTTTTATGAATCCCACAGCTTGGAGGACACAACCATATATAATCCATCCAGACAAAACTCAGTGCCATGAAGTTGATTCTGATTCATAAAGCAACCGTATAGAACAGGGGTGAATTGTATCTATGCGTTTTCAAGACTAAATCTGTATGGTGGTAGAAATCCTCATCTTTCTCCTATGGAGTGGCTGGTGGTTTTGAACTGCTTACCTTGTGTTTAGCAGCCTAACCTATAGCCACTATGGCACCATAGCTAGTTAACTAACTCTAATACACTGCCATTAAAGCGACAATGACTCAGTGACCCTGAGGGGCAGGGTAGAACCCCACTGTGAGTCTCTGAGACTGTAGCTCTTTACAGGAGTAGAAAGCCCTGACTTCTGAAGGGGTGCTGGTACTTTCAAAATCTGACATTGAAATTACAGTCCAACATGTAGTCACTATGTTCTAACACTCTTAGAGGGTCTAAAATGCCTGCAAATTCCAATTTTGTGACTAATGTCTTTAGCTAGCTTTAAGCTACCATTGAGTCAAACATATTCAAGTCAGCACAGATGAAGGGTCAAGAGAAAAATGACAGACTACATCTCAGAAAATTAAAACAATGGCAAAATTTAGAATTAGTTTTTAGATAATTTTAAAATAAATACTTCTTCCATTTATCTTAAATACATATTTGATATTAGGAAGTATCAGTATAATTCTATTATAATTTTAGCTTGCAGTTATGTGTTTGCTATATTTCATAACATAAAATAATGGTCAATAGAAGTGGAAACTCTGTCACTGATCTCATCCCTGTTTCTTGGTTATTGACAATACTCGTTATTGTTCGTTATATTGGGGAAGTTATCAAGTTAAGAATGTTTCAGATATAATTAGACAAGTTCTCTACCCAGCACTGCCTGAAAGCCTATCTCTCACTGGTCTCACGGCTTTCTCTGTCCTTTTCCTGAAACATTACCAAACTTTTAAATAGCTGCAATCAATGCATTAAGGACATGTAACTAAGCTCACAGGCACTTGGCTCTGGGGACGTTGGTCAGCAAACCCAGTTCCCTTAATGAAGTGCCTGTACCACAAGTCAATCTCTTACCCACAGTCACAAACTTGACTTACTTTCTGGACTAGAAAGTCTGACTGTTCCATAGCCTGCTCTTGGCTCACCTGCTACCACCGCTCTGCTAGTCCTCCGATGGTCCTCTAGCATCACAGCTCTCTCTAGGACCACAGAATGCCCGGTAACATGCGTGTGGACCTGGGGCACTGGCAGGGGGAATCCAGCAGGCTAGTCCTTTGATCGGGCATCATGTTTAAACAAGTTAGATTTTGCAACTGAGAACTCCAAAATCAGGTGTTCTCTCTTCTGCTACAGTTTGACCCACGAACAAATAAAAAGCTGTGCTTCCCGTCTCCCATTCCTTCTTTCTGTCACAAAATGTGGAGGCATTACAAAGGATCCAGTTCCACATCCCAAACGAGAATCCCATGGGAAAGCCGTATTTGACCTCTTCTGGCTGCCAGAGGAAAAGGGAAATTCAACTCCCCCAATAGCCAGAAGGCAGGGAGGTCAGGCAGGTCTTCTGTTTCTCTAAGCCTCATTTTAGGTGCCAGATTTTGTTTAACTGAGTTTTCCAGAGAAACAAAACCAGTAACATTCAAATAATAACTTTACAACATTAAAAAATTATATCATAGAAGCAGCCTGGGCCATTCCAGTTCAAGTCCTGCCTGGGTATTGGCTGTTCCAAGCCAGCAGTTCAAAACCATCAGTCACCGAAGACGAAAGATCAGGCTTTCTACTCTTATGAAGAGTCTCAGGAACCCACAAGGGCATTCTAGCCTCTATTATAGGGTTGCTATGAGTTGGCACTGATTCAATGGCAGCGAGGGTTTTTTGTTTGTTTGTTTTAGACAGCCACATTCTTAGTAACAATTCGTGCTTTCTAGAGAAACAAAACAAGGGACACTCATAATTTATGAAAAGGAATTTTCTAATATATATATCAAGGAAGCATACCAGGTTGTTGACCTCACATCATTTGGTCCCATCCTGGCTGAAGACCCATGCAGTCTCATACAGTCACAAAACCATGAAGCAGGAAGTCCACTCAGGAAAGTGGGACAGCACTGGCCACTGGGTAAAATTCACATGGATCCAAGGTTGGTAGGAACATGGAAGAGTGCTGACAGCTCCCAGGATGGGCAGGGCACATGGGCAGCCAGCCCTAGAAACAGGAAGAAGAGAAGCAAGGTAGAGACAGTAGTTTCCAGAGGCGCTCTCATAAGTAGGCCACATTCCCAAGGAGACGTCATCAGGCACCGTCTTGACTGAGGGCTTGGACTCCACCAGCTCTTCTTAAAGGTGTACACATTGGAAGAAAAACTTACCATCACCTAGGTATATAAGCAGCATATTCTTATTCTTGCTCTTTTTTTCTGAAAATGAATTTTGCTTTTATCCTGGAATCACATGTACACTGCATTTTAAGACCTGGGTTGACATATTATTTTTCCTCACTGCATTTTATTGATATTGGTCTAATCTGGTTTCCACAGTTATTTTTTGAGAATATAGTGGATTTGAATTATTGTTTCCAAAACACAGTATCTGTTGCTTTTTCTCAGCTGTCTCCAAGATATTTTTTTGGTTTTTGTTTTCTGTAGTTTTAATATCCAAAAAGAATATGTAATTTTTGTCATATCTATTTTTAATTTGATTCTTTGAGTTCCTTTTTTTCCTTTCCATTTTTCTTTATTTTTAAGCATTATGACTTTTCTTTTCTGTTTAGATTCAAATTAAACAACTGTTAAAAACTTTTTATATTATTGTAAAGGGTACACTTTTTGTTTTCTTTAATCTTTGCATGAATTTCTAGATTAGAACATAAATATATAAGCTATTTTATATCTTGGCTCTAGCTGTTGTCATTTCCATTTCATTATACCCATTATATAAAAATATATGTGTGTGTGCTTTTTTCCCCTCAAGAACCCAATTTAATAAAATGTACAAGGAGACGGGTAGAAAAGAAACAAAAACAAACAACAATGACCTAACAATGTCACTGGGCGAGAAAGACAATTCAGGAGTGGTCATGTGCCCACGCGGGCAGGTAGGATGGGGGCGGCTCTGAAGGCACTTCCCATTGCGTGTCCACACTGGAGGGTTGCTGTGGGGGGGGGGCAGGGGGGAGTACGTAGTAACAGTTTAGTCGCCACCCCTGAGGGAGGCCACAGATGTAACACTGGTCCTCCCTCCTGCCCTGTCCTCTGGGAGGAGGACTTATAGGGCCCCAGAACTTCAGTAATTCCTCTCGGTTACATTGCCCTGATCAAGCCCTACCAGACCTCCTACACCTTCCTCGCCATTGATTTTGGATCATTTGTTGTTCTTTACTTTCTTTTCTAATGAGGTTGTTCTCTGTTTTACTTTTCTATTGTTCTTAGATTTTATTTGTTTATTTTTATTGTCTTCCAGTATACAAAATCCAGGATAGTCTACAGAAACAATGACTAGATGAATAGTTTCTTGGGCGCAGGTCAAGGGTGACTGTAGGGAGATGGGAAACTGATAATGAGGACGAGAAAGGGAAAGGTGTTTTAACATTGATTGTGGTGATTATTATACAACTCTTAATACAATTGAAAGACTGAATTCAGTGGTATGGGGATTATAAGCCAATACAGCTGTTAATTTTTTTTAAAAAAATGAGATTTGAGCTGGTATGAGAGACAGGGATTGCAATTTGATTGAATCTAATTAAGCTAATTGAATCTAATTAAGCTAATTGTAAAAAATAAAAATATAAGCATTTTTCAGAGAAGTATAACAAAAGCCCTGTTATAGCAATATAACATTTAAAGTGCCCAGAAATAAATATGAGATTAGTTGACTTATAAAGAGAAAATATGATAGTTTTTTAAATAATCAACTGAGATCAGACCTAGCCTAAATCTACTAACAGCAAGAATATTTAAAGAAAATTATTACTGTAGAAGATAAAGTATATATATACATATATATATTAACAATGATTGCAATATTGGAAACTTTTGCAGTTACATAAACCAATCCCAATCAAACTCACTGTCATCAAGTCTATGAAAACTCACAGTGACACTCAGAATAGAGTAGACGGGTCCCATTGGGTTTCCAAGAGAGTAACCCTTATGAAAAGTAGGATACCCTATCTTTCAACTGTGGAGTTGCTGGTGGTTTTGAAGGGCTCACTTTGAAATCAGAAGCGGAGTGAGTAACCTTTACACCACTAAGACTCCTCTTGCCATTACTAAGAGACTATAAAACGATGTCAAATATAACTGGACGGTTTGATGAGTTACTGGATATGAAACAGATTATCTACTATGTAAACATCCACCTAATTAAAATTTTGAAATTTATATTAAATAAAAATTTGGATCTTAAATATACATTATCTGAAGTGTGTGTGTGTGTGTGTGTGTGTGTGTGTACACAGACATGGAAGCAGCATCCTGCTCGGGCACAGGGCTGGACGATCAGCTACCCTTCCCTGGCCCAAACCACACCAGGACCACCGTCAGGGACGACGTCACATAGGCCTCCAAGAAGAGCAAGCTTGAGGGCAAC
>NC_134540.1:60468738-60548738 GCF_050624435.1 Tenrec ecaudatus
CCAACCTGGAAACGCTGGACCGAGTGATGGAGCTCTGCAACATGGCTTGCTCCAGCGTGATGCCAGGAGGCGGCAATAACCTGGAACTGGCGATGCACTCTCTGCATGAGGCCCAAGGCAATGTCCAGATGGCCCTGAAGACGCTCCTTCCCAGGGGACCCTAGAAGCCACAAACACATCCAATGGCCGATTATTGTTACACAGGCTCAGACATCTGGAACCCCATGGAGAAGAGACTTTTCAAGAAGGCATTCTCTGCCCACAAGAAGTACTTTTACTTGATACACAAGACGATCCAGTTGAAGGCAGTCACCCAGTGCATGGAGTATTACTATGTCTGGAAGAAGATGATCAAGTTTGTTTGACTGTGGCTGGACACTGGGGCTGGAGAAGAGGATCAAGAGGGAACTTGAAGAGGCTGAGAGGACAGAGGAAGGTCACATAGAGCCCGAGGGGGCGAGTCAGCCACCAACCAACTCCCACTCAGGAGTTAAAGATAAAGACCAAGAATTACCCAAGGGAGTGATCAAATGTACAGGAGTGTTTGGCACAATGGATGTAAGTGTGGAATGTGATGAGTTGTATGAACCTCCCCCCCCAAAAAAAATTATTTAATAATAATAAAAACAACTTTTGGTTAGCAACCCAATGCTTAACACACTGTACCAACCACCAAGTGTCCCTAAACTTCTAAAAGAGAATAATATCAGTTGACCTCCCTCTTTATCTGAAATTGTTCTACCTTCAAGAATTTCTTGCTTGTTCCATGACCAAAATTTCTTTCCTGGCTTTTTAAATACTGATGATGGTCTTTTCTTTCTTACTCATGATTTGTATTTTTATATTAGTACTATTATTTTATCCTTGCCACTTTACTTTGTTTCTGTATTTTATTGTTTCTGCTGGGTTTTTCAGTTTGCGAAGCACAGAAAGAATACATGCCTTAGTTAATCCTTGAGGAAAAGCTTATAGGGGAGGTAAGGGTGGGAGGCAGGAGATAGGGAGGGTAAGGGGGTTGAGAGTTAAAACGATGTATGTGAGAGGGTGAGGGTATTGTATTATATGTAGATTATGTGCCGATAAAACTCTAAAGAAGATATCAGAAAAAATAGTGAAAACCAATTATACGTCATTTTAGAATAGGAGAAAACTAGATACATGCTAAGGGGAGTTAGCAGTGAGAAAGGAAATTGTATGAATGAGACACTTATTTTTGTTATTTCAAATATGAGTACAAGCTATGTACAATCACAATAATATGGCAAACCTTCAATAGAAAATACCATTTATTACCAGGCAAAGAGACAGTAAAATCAAAGTAAGCTGAGTTATTAGAAAATTCTACAGGGAGGGCTATATAAGGTTGGAGAGAGGCAAACAGAGGGAACACTAAATTCAGTGTCCGTGCTCTGCTCAGGCTTTGATTAAGCCTGGAGTACCAGAAGAAGGTAACAAATGGAGCTGGAAAAATTGTTCCTCCTTCAACAGAAGACAGAACCCCTGCACCAAAAGAACTCATGAGAGATGAGAGACCTAAATATAAACCCCAGAACTATCAGGGTCAACAAAGACAAAATTTGGACAGAATTAAGTGCCCTATGACACGGCATACCCAGAGTACGAAGTGTGATAAAGGAATCACACAGAGTGGAAGACAGGAAACCGGGAATTATTAAAAGTAAAATAGTTATGCACATCAAAAGAATTCATCAAAAAAGTAAAATGAAAGCACAAGGAGTAGGGTAAAAAATTAGCAATGACATAAAGGACAAGGAACTAATTACTAAAATCTATAGAATTATGCATCACCTCAATAAACACCAAATAATCTTATTAAAGTTGGGCCAAGGTCATGAATAGACAATTCACAAAGGATGACAATTAAATGGCTAACAAGTGAATGAGGACACGCTAATCAAAACAATTATGGGATAGCTCAATTAAAAGGAAAACACAGAGAGAGTGAGAGTGAGAGAACAACAAATGCTGGAGCTTGTGCGGAGAAATTGGAATTCTGATCTCTGATGGACTGTTGGGAGGCTTGTAAAAATGTACAGCCATCATGGAAAGCACTCCGCCAATACTGGCAATAGAAATGCCACGAGTCCACAATATATGACCCCCATGCTGGGCATATACCCTAAAGATATAAGCGACGTAACACAAACAGACATATGCTGTCCCATATTCATTCCCGCACAGTTCACAATATCAAGAACCTAAAGAAAGCCCAAAATCCCATCAGGAGAAGAATGGACAAATAAGCCCTGGTACATAGACTTATGGTATAGTATCCATCCCTAAAACACCGTGATAAAGCCATGAAATACCTCATGACATAAAGGGCCATGAAAACCATTATCCTGAGTGAATTGAGTCAATCTCAAAGGGACAAATATTGTTTAAGTCCACTGCTATAAGGTTAAACACCAAGAGGAAGGCAGGCTTCTCATCTGAGGTTATGTAATCCTCCAATCTGTTCTCTCAAGCAATTTAGTACAGAGCCTGCCTAGTGACCATGAATGATATATCACCCCCTCTACATGCACATCTTAAAAACTATTTTAACAGAGGAGACCTCACCTTGGCTGGCATCAGTTTTTCAATACGAAAGGAAGAAGGAGAATATGTTTCAACTGCTGACATATAAAATTGTGCTACGGTAACTCAAATCAGCAGACACTCATTCCACAGTGATAAGTGAACCTTACTGGAAATTCAACTCCCGTGTGGAGAGGAGGCATGCATGTCTTGGATAAGAAGATTGCATTTCTGCTGGCTGGAAAACAAGGAGAGTTAATTTCCAATCGAGATAAAATGCTTAACAATACTTACATTGAACCCAAGGGGAGATTATATCTGGTACTACATTCCTAATTTACTACTTTTGACCTAATTTCTATCCATCCTTGGGGACTAGGCCATGTGCTATTGACTACTTGGACTTTAGACTATTTTTTCAAGATACACGACATCCTTTAGAAACCATATGAGAAAGACTCAGGATGGAAAACCCACTAAGTGCATTCGGATTTAATTAAAGCTCACCCGTAGTCTAGACTTATGAAAGTCTCTCCTGCTGTATGCAGGGTACAGAGCTGGCAGTCATTGGATTTGGGATTAGATCTCTTGTTGCTCCATGAATGGTGGCCCACTACTACCATATACTCATTATACCACATGCCTTCTTAGATTTATTAATCTGGTAGTCATGGCTCTGCCTTTGTGAATGAATGCTATTAAAAGCTTTACCCTATCACCAACCCCCATTGTTTATGTGAATTGTGTCCAGTCACTTAACCATTCAATCTGTACAAGTCAGTAATGTGTGTAATGAGGTTTGTAGTCGGCCTATACTTGTATAATGTCCTATTTTCAATGGCGTTTTAAATTCTACATCCATGGTGTTTTAAATTCTACACCATTGGCTACATTAAACTATCAGTAGAATCTCCTTATTTATACATCTGTTGCCATCATCATCTCAAAACATTTATTTTCTACTTGAGCCCTTGGTATCAGCTCGTCATTTTGCCCCTCCCTCCCCCACTATCCCTCCCTCATGAACCCTTAATGATTTATATATTTTTTTTCATGTTTTACACTGTCTGATGTCTCCTTAACCGACTTTTCTGTTGTCCATCACCCCAGGAAGAGTTTAAATGTAGATTCTTGTGATCGGTTCCCATTTTCTCCCCCACCTTCTCTTTATCCTCCTGGTATCGCTACTCTCATTATTGATCCTGAAGGGTTTATTTGTCCTGGATTCCCTCTGATTCCAGCTTTTGTCTGTACCAGTGTACATCCTCTGATCTAGCCAGATTTGTAAGGTGGAATTGGGATTATGATAGTGGAAGTGGGGGGTGAGGGTGGGGGTGGGGAAAGAATCATTAAAGAACTAGAGGAAAGTTGTATATTTCATTGGTGCTATGCTGCATCCTGACTGGCTCATCTCTGTTCCACAATCCTTCTGTAAGGTGATGTCTAGTTGCCTACAGATGGAATTTGAGTCTCCACTCCGAAGTACCCCTCATTCACAAAGATTTGGATAGTTTGTCCTTTGATTCCTGGGACCTGACCCTATTGATGCCTCGTGATCACACAGGCTGGTATGCCTCTTCCGTGTGGGCTTTGTTGCTTCTCAGCCAGATGGCCACTTTTTTATCTCCAAACTTTTAAGACCCCAGACCCTGTATCTTTTATTAGCCGGGCACCATCAACTTTCTTCACCACATTTGCTTATGGACCTGCATTGTGTTCAGCGATTGTGTCAGGAAGGTGAGCATCATGGAATAGCAGTTTAATAGAACAAAATGCTCTTGTCACGGATGTTCATGTCATGAAGGTGACCATCTCAGTCTGCCGAATTATTATAAGAGTGTTCTCATGTTGAGGGAGTACTTGAATAGGGGCCCACTGTCCATATGTTTCCTCAAAAATAAACCTATAAATATATATACTTAGATCTATTTCCACTTCATTGTATATAAGTATATTTACATATCTATATGCCTGTATTTAGAGCTCTTTGCCTCCTAGTTCCTTTCTTCAATTTCCTTTTACTTTTCTCTTGTCTCACTAATCATGTTCAGCTTTCATTTGGGTTTCAGGAATTCCTCTAGACTACATTGTCCTTGATCCAGCCCTGCCAGAACTCCCACACCTGCCTTGTCATCAATTTTTGTTCGCTTGTTGTTCCCTTGTCCCTTAGTTTGTTAACAGCCAATTCCTTTCCCTTGCCTCCCCCTCTCCCATGTTCTCCCAGAACTGTCATCCTGTTGTTTTCGCTTCTGGCTTGTCCATCCCGACTATCCCTTCCAGATATACACTCAGTGACAACGATATGCACAGACACAAGACCTAGCACACTGAAGCAACAGTAGAAAATAAAACAATAGCTACTATAACTACAACAGCAACAAAAAGGCAATGACAGCAACAAAACAAAAACTCTGAATGGTTCAAGCTCTATTTGTTGTCCCCTATGAGTGTCTCCAGTCGAGTCTGATGGGACACCACGCCCTGACCCCACAGCCTATTTTTTGGTATTCCCTGGGGCCTTCAGTGCTCTGCTCCCCTTGAGATTCTGTTGCACGCCCCCAGTGTTTGACTTCGGAGTGGTGGGCTCAGGGTTCTCACCACTGTGCCATAAGACTGGAAATCAACAAAAGAAAGATAATTAAAACAAGGGTAAACAATCGGAGAATGAATAATTCTATTACAAAAGGAGTGTGTACTCACCCAGATCAGTGATCCAACTTATAGTTCCAACACACTAGTCGCCTCGTGGGAGATATTCATAAGGTCATATGGTTCCACAAAAATGCATAACCTAAGAAACACTATAGAACAATTCTACTTTGCCTCATAGTGTTGCTATGAATCTGAATTGAGTTGACACCTGTGGCCTAGTTTGAGTTCAGAATGACTTTTTTGGTCATGTAAAAAAAAGAATGATATAAATTATGATAATTAAATTTAGAAAATAACTTGAATATTAATAAAATAAAGCATAAATAAAGATATGCTATCTCTTGCTACTTTGGGCACAACATATAATTGTTATAAAATAAATAGGATTATTATTAAATTATTAATTTGCTTAAATTAATAAAACCTATTCATGAAAGCTAATTATGGAATTGTCCAACTTGTGATTCATAAGATACAATTTCACTGTATTAGTAATTTTGATATCTATGCTTAAAACATAAATTTCAATGAGTAATTGTTAATTTAATTCCTTCATTAATATAATTATCCTTCCTATACACCATTCTTAAGGAAATTATCTAAATTATTTCTAAGCCCTTTCATTTTTCTATTGTTGTTGGAAAATACTATGCAGCTTTAGGCTTCCATTTGTTACAAAATCAATAGGATTTCATAGTATTTGATATCTCAGCCATTGAAGGGAAAAGATTAAAGGCCATGTTCAGTAATTTAAAATATGTTTATTTAATGATTCCAAATTGGTGGAGAATATCCTTTACCAACACAGAAACTGACATATAAATCTCAAGATTTCTCCCTCTGTTCTAATGCTACGAGAGTAGGATGAAATACATGAATATATGGAATGTCTGTATATAGTGCTTTCGTGCTACTGTGTGTTTGATTTCTTGAGGTGCCATTTTTAGTTTTGTGGCATGCTAACATTTTTGCTACATTTTAAGTAAATAAAATATTATCAGTGTTTTATTGCAATCTTAATTTTTCTCCACTTTCAACTAGTTTTTACACTCACCATGAACTAAATATTTAAGTGGGTTAATTAATCTTATCCAATGAGGAATTTTATTAATTACAAAGTAGGAATATTTTAAATAATCTATTGTTGTCTTGACCTTAACCTACAAAGAAATTGTCCCGATACGTTTCCAATGTATTTGCTCATAGGACAATGCAGGCTCTGTAAGTCATGGGATATGCAAATCAAAATGAATTTTTGGTTCTAATCTATAGGCAATTCTTAGCATTCTAGATGATCATGGAAGTAGTGTTTTCATGATTGCACCTTAGCTTGTGCATGTGCTAAGTGTGCTTCTCATGCTAGCATGTGCTAGGCATGAGCAAATATATTTTATGATGAGGTGATGTCACTATTAGCAGGTTGATGGGATGAAGAGGTATTTGCTATGTTAGAGGATAAGATGCTGTTTTCAACTGGTAGAATCATATACAGCTGTGTTTGTGATCATCAACTTTCTCAGGATAAATGCCTAAAATTTGCTAACTTTTCAAATGTGTTTTTCCACATGCATTTCCTTTTATTTTTAAAGCACAGAAAATTTCAAAAGACCCATATGCTGAAAGTTGCTATTTCATCTGTTTATCAAAATAGACACATGAATAAGCATTGCTGTCAATAAATTAAGTTTGAATGGGCATATGCAGTGTGTTTCTCTCTTCCGTATAACAAGATAATTCAGTAGTAAACAATTCAAAGTCTGAAGATTCTGACAGACTTGCCAGGATGTTCTTTTGTCCTAGAATGTGTGTTTGTGCTCATTAAGTGTTGGCAACTTTATTTGGGCATCATATCAAGTCAGCTTCCTAATTATATTAGATGGCTACAGCTCTTTTCTGTCTGATATGCTAACATAGTTTTAGAAACGACGTTCCAGAAGGCAACTCCATCTTGTTTATAAAAGTCTAAATTCTAATAAATTAAAGTGAGGCACTATGAGTCACTGATAAATTATCTTAACTAACCTTCAGATATTATCATAATCGGTGCCATTTATAATTGGTGCCAGTGTGATTTCAGCAACAATACTTAATTTCTGATTATGCTCTCCCATCAGTATCTGCTTTAATTGTATCCAGTGCCTAGAGCTTAAATCTCTACTAATTATTCTGAAGTTGCTTGTTTCCTTGTTTTATTGAACAAATTTAAATGTAAAGGATTGGCTAGGTGAACTTGGTGGTAAGATGATGTGCTATCAGTACTGCAGCTTTTTGAATTAGGCATTTGAGGATTCTAATTTTTAACTTTTTTTATTAGAAAATTTGATTCTTTGTTTAGGTATTAAGAAAGACAAAATAGTGGAAAAGGAGGAATAAAAAGCTGAATACAGAAGGACTAATATGAAAAGTCAAGGTAGAATTAGAAAAAATCTTCAAAAAAAGAAGATTGCCGACAATTTCCAATTAATTCATAAACACCATATCTTTCACTGCTAGAGGAATGGATTATCACATTTCCAGAATTACTTGTAATTTCATAAAAATACATTGTAATTTATTTCTGTCTTACCTAAGATATTAATTTTACAAATGTCACGTTTAGGGACATTTTAAGTCAATTACTGATTGCTTATGACTCCCGAAGGACTCACTGTCATAAAGTTGATTCCAAATAAGAGTGACCCAATAGGGCACGGTAGAATTGCCTCCTGTGAGTTTCTTAGACTGGAAGTCCTTATGGGAGTAGAAAGTCCCATGTTTCTCCAATGGAGTAGATTGTGGTTTCACACTGCCTGCCTTGCAGTTAGCAACCCAAGGCAAGACCACTCTGACCTCATGGCTCCTCTTTGATCAATTACAGGAACTGTATTGTTTGTGAATGATGCAATTCGTATAAGAGCTTAAATATGGAATATCAATATTGTGGACAACATAATATTGCATTATTAAGTGCACTCAAAAAATTCAGACAGTGCCATTGAGTTGATCCCGACTCATGATGACCCTATAGGATAGATTAGAACTGAAAGATTACATCAAACACTGAAAGAATTGAAAAACTGAAAGAAAAACATGCAAGAAATGATATTAGACAGTAATCGACCTACATAGCAACACTTGTGAGGATGGTGAAAGGGCCTTGCAGTGTTTCATTCTGCAGGGCGTACGGTGGCTATGAGTCAGAATAGATCTAATGGCACCGAAGAACATCTGCTTCTACCTCCACAAGACTTTGGATTTTCAGCTTTAAGTTCATTTCCCAAAGCCTTATTTTTGGCCAAATGCATTCAATGCAGTTTGAGCTTCTTCCTGCAGCACCATTGTTTCTTGCTCAGATGCTACCCCCTGAAAAGGTGGCTTTTGTTGAGTATATTTTGATACAGTGACTGTGTGTGTTCTTCCAATCTGCTCCTAATGCTTCGCACATCATTCAATAATTTTTCGATCGAGTCTTTCAAACTGGACCTGAGGGGACCATAGGCAGTCAATGTCCCAGACAATATTCTACTTCCTTTATTTAAGCTTTCAGTATTTGAAAATGTTTTGAGGCTATGCAAAGACTTTAATGGCGTCTTCCTAACTGGGGAGCCTTGTCATTTCTTCATTGTCTGTTCTTAGTCTGGAAGCTCCGCTGAAACCTATTCTCTTTGGGTGACCCTGCTGGCATTTGAAACACCAGTGACACAGCTTCCAGCCTCACAGCAACGCACAAACCACTACAGAATGACAAACTGAGATAATTTGGGATGTTCAAGGTATGTGAGACTAAATCTTGTTATCCTGATTTCTAAGAAACATTCTGGTTTTACTTCTACCAAGAGATATGTTTTTGTTCTTCTGAAAGTCATGATCCTTTCAATATTGTTTCCAAAACCATAGTTCAAATGCACCAGCTCTTCCTTATTCATTGTTCATCTTTCACACGCACAGGAAGTGATTGGATTGAAATAGTTCAATTGATGAAGTTCAACTGAAAGGTACAGATACTTCACCAACTTTTGAAGAAAATGTTCCTCCTCTGACATTCATTGATCTAAAGTGGATTAGTTTCAATAAGATAAAAGTGAGTCAGAATAATAATGAATCAAATTATTAGACTGAGTACAAACTTTACAAAGGCAGTGACTCTTAGGCCTATGTAGATACAGGGATTATTCTGCAGAAGGAGCGCTTCTTCTAACTTTTAGGAACCCCAGTTTCCACACACATTGGCCAGGTTTAGGCAACAAAATATGTAGCTAGGTACTTAGACCATTTCTTGATTTTTCTGAGTCAGGTCAACTCAGCAGCACCTAACAACTGATATAGGTGATGCACGGTCCCAACTTGTAGGTCATTAGAGGCTTGTATATTGATGTGATTCTAAACAAGATGCAGTAGACTTTCCAGGAGGAAAGGTTTGCTTATATATTTCCAAAATTCAGCCAGTGAAAACACTATGGTTAACCACTCTGAGTCACAACACATCACAACTACAGTACTGGATGGAGCAAGCAACATGCCTGTCATTTACGGATGTGGCTACCATCAGTCAGAGTCACTTTGACGGCAGCTACCAGCAGGTTACATCGGCCAGCTTGGAAACAGGAATTCTTGTTCATCCACACCTGGAGAACACAAGAATGATTATTCCAGACAAAGCAGAGATTTATTACTAGAAATGCATTCCCGCAGGTGTCCACTCTGTGCAGAGTTTAACCTTATCTCTCAATGTGTCAAAATGTACATACAATATACTGATTTATATAAGACAAACAGCTATTAATCTAACTCACTTAATTTTTGAATTAAATAAAATATATTCTCTTATAAGCTGAGCCAAGAAGTTCTAAGACTTAGATATCTATGTCTTTGGAACATGTACAAAATTTATCTAAACTTCAATGCACTGTACTCTATTTGGATAGTTTTATTTCTCACCAGAGATAAAATCCTTGGCCTTTACTTACAGGACAAAAAATTCAGGATAGAATGTTCTTTATTAAATAATCCCTCCAAAAGGAATGAGGTAAAAATATGACCCATAAACAAAATTAAAACTATTTAAAATGGTAATTGAATTTTGATAAATTGACTATTGGACAAATTAATTACAAGTAATTTAACTTTGAATGATACAGTTTTATGTGAAATGGCTATAAATTTTAAGTAGGTTAATGGATTAGTAATGGTTAATTAATGGATAATTAAAATGAATTTAGGTAAAACAGCTTGGTCCTTTACGAATACACAAGTTGCTTCCTAATTTTATAGTTAAAGAAGATGAATTTCAAAGGCTCATGTCACATAATTAGTAAGAGGTGAAGAGTGACTTCAATTTCTCGTCAGTCTGACTCCAAAGCCTTAAAATGCTCTTTTAGTTTATAAAATCTGTACATAAGCTAAAGAAAAGAGAAGTTGTTAATGACTTAGAAAGGAGAGACTGGTATAATTGGCTGACTTATCTAAGTGCATATTTAATAGGGAAATAATGAGATCTGTATTTATTAAATGACTAAGTTTGAGAATATAGCATCATGTAAAACAGTCATGTGTCAAAAATGCATCATAGTTTAGATGTCAGGGAATTAAATTTGAGTAAATTAGATGATGTGGCAATTCTACAGACATGCAATTATAGCCTTCCTGAATGGAGTATTGTGTTTCAAATAAAAAGAATGAAAATAAAAACTACTCTACGCCCCTGTATTTCTCTACCTTTATTTTCCCATTCCGTTCTGACCATCATATTTTAAATGGTAACACTGACATTCTAGAATGTGTCCAGAGAGAGTAATCAGCCTAGAAAACAAGTAAGTACCACACATTAAAAAAAGTTTTCACTGAGTAATTAGATTCATGAGAAAATGTATTTATTTTTATCACTCAAGTTTATTATTTATGAGAACAAGTATGCTTCATTTATGATTCCAGAGTTTTGTACCATAATTTAAAGTTAGAGGGAGCAGATGTCAGTTTGTTATGACCAAGAAATTTTTAATAATTAAATCTTCCAAATAAAAAGTGATGACTCTCAGATAGCTGGATCCTCCTTTTCCTTGGTATTTTTAATCAGGGGGAAGATAAATCATGTAGGAAAGCTTCTATCAGGATTTGAGCATGTACATAACTGATAATTGGAAAGATTTTCCAACTCTTATTTTGCATTTAGCAATAAATGGGTGATGAGAAAAGAAGGGTTGGAATTTACCCACCCAAAGCCTGGAAATATACTTCCCCAAAAGCAACCAAGGAAAATCTTGCTAAACACAATTCTGCTTTGACAAACATGTGATTGTCATGCATTCAAATCAATGGAATGGCCCATGTTTGGTTATAGTATACACACTTCTGTTTAAAGGAACTAACGTACCAAAGCATCCTTGTCCCCAATACCACGACAACAATCTTTAAATCTGGGAAACCAAAGACCAAGTTTTTGAGGGTTCAATTAGCTGCTGAATGTTCTAGAGGAATCTTAATGAAGTTTGTTTAATGAAGATACAAATGAATGAGATATTAAGAACCTTGTTGGAGAGATCAATATTTTACTTTGTTCCACTAGGTTTTTAACTTTTTTCTAGTCTGAAATGTTCCTTAGCCTCAGTATCCTGGGCATTTTCTGATCCTGGTTACCAACAGGGACATGGAAACTTCCAAAGGACTATAATATTTTGGTTATTTTTATATTTTTTTAGAACTTTGGTAACTTGTTAGCAACCCTGATTAATGAAATAAATTCAATATGTTAATTAATCAATGATTTTATATGTTATTATATAAACATATTTCTTCCTTAAAATGAAGCTTTAAAACATCTATTTCTTTTTTAAAAGTTACAATGAAAATTACAGGTCTTGAATAATTGTTAGCAAAATCATCTGTGTCTCTTAAATCACAGTTTGAAATGGCCTATTCCGTTCTCCTGAAAAGTACATTTCAAATGATCCCTTCTAGCTTACATTACCTTCTATTATATAAAAATGTGTATTCTTCTTTTCAGTGTACAACTACCCCTGTCCTATATTTTCTCATGGCCACCTGAACCATCTCAGAAGGCCTGGTGGGGCAATGGAGAAGGCTCTGACTGCTAATGAAAGATCAGTGGTCGGAACCTTCCAGGCAGTCACTCCACGGGAGAAAGTTGTGGCTGACTGTGTCTTTAAAGATTGCAGCCAGGGAACCTCGATGGGAAAGCTCAGCTCTAACTTGTAGTCTCACTATGGGTTGGCATTGACTCAATGGCAATGATGGCTTTGCTTGAACAATCTTACCTGCTGACTGCCAGAGTCACTATGAATCATACAGTACTCATCTTACATTAGC
Organism: Tenrec ecaudatus; assembly: GCF_050624435.1. Classification (NCBI taxonomy): domain Eukaryota; kingdom Metazoa; phylum Chordata; class Mammalia; order Afrosoricida; family Tenrecidae; genus Tenrec; species Tenrec ecaudatus. The sequence goes on from NC_134540.1 coordinate 60,481,234, forward strand.
AGTGCATACTTCATTTCCAGTGGATTTAGTCCCTGAAAATTATACTGGGAAAAGGTCATTTAACCGTTTGCATCAGATTTTTCTTGATTCATATTCCGTATCGCTCCCAAACTTCTGGGAGTTAACCTCGAGAAAGCAATAGGAGTAGGCATGAATGAAAAGGAAAGATTTATCTCCTGTTTTAAATGCCTGTGAGAGAGCATGTCTGCAGGTTTTCAGGAGCCCAGTTTCTGTACATTCAGTTGGAAATGCCAGCTTCATGTCTGCTTTGAAATCCAAGGTCTGTTTTAGAACGGTGACCCTGTCGTTATAAGAACTTTAGTTAGTGTTGAGCGCATGCCGGCCGAGTCTAAGTACCTGTGAAGCCACATTAGTTCTATGACGCCCGTGCTCCAGTGACGATGAATTCAGGGCAATGCCAACGGCAAGGTTCTTCTTCTACTTGTAACTTTTCAAGATAGCCATTAGTTAGAGTAATATTTTTTTCTTAACTGCTATTTCTGTCTTTTTTACTCCAAATCATGTCTCTCAGATGACAAGACTTTTATTTTGGAATGAGTCAGGAAAGAATGCTTCACTTTTCAAGCACATTTATGAGTTCTCTAAGTCTAATTTAATTTAGTTTTAAAATGGAGTCTGTCATGGCATTTAATAGCACTCTACTGTAATTCTGCTTTGTAATTATGTTTGTGTTCCTTTAACCACGCTTTTAACTTTGAAAAAACAAAAACCCTTTTGTCATCCAGAGAATAGGATAGAATGTTTTAAATAAATTTTATATTAATCTTTCTGGAGAGCTCCTTTATGGCCAAACATCATTTCATCCCTTAACAATGTTTATGGGAACCACTTTCAATGCTGCATAAGATATAATTCATTAACAATGGCACAATAAAATTGATATCATTATCTGTTTGCACAAAGATCTTTTCCTACAATAAAATTTAGTAATGTGAACACTGTCTTTCAGAATGACTTAACAATTAAATATCTACATGGATTTATGCATTAAAATAAGGTGATGGGGGATCCCTTTCTGAGAAGATGGCCCAGTCACCTAATGACTTGTTTAGCTGAGCATTAATCTTTGTAGCTGACAGACCTTTTATCCTTCCTTCAGATATGGATTGTCTTAATGCTGAGTTAGCTCACACGTAGACACAAATGCTCTCTTCCTTGGGGAATGGTTACTAGCATTTCCTCATTGAGTCTTAGGGGGTACGTCTGATCATCAAGACAGACCTTTTATCCTTCCTTCACATGTAGACACAAATGCTCTGTGCCTTAGGGAATGGTTACTAGTATTTCCTTATTGAATGCTAGGGGGTACATCTGATCATCAAGACAGCAATTTTCCCCCTAAAATAAGTCACTTCTCATGCCTGTTCTCGTCTACTCCGTGCAAAGAGAACTGAAAAGCAAAGATTTCAAAAATTGTAAGATGTAGAAAAGAGTTCCTGATGTATCACTGAGCGTATCATGAAGCACTTTTCCTGATGAATCACTGAGCGTATCATGAAGCACGTAAAGTACCTTTGCAGGGGGCACATCATTTGTGGTGCCGTTGATCACTGTTTGTACCCTTCCCATCCTGGTAAACCGTGAGTTCAACGTTGCTTTACTTAACATTTTAATTCTCAACACCAAGATGAAAATATGCCCCATTATCACAGCCTCAGGTTTCATTTGACCACATTTCTCATTAATATACATTATAATATTTTCCCAGGATGCAAATTATTACTGAAAAAGTTAATTCATGAGTATCTTTTAAAATTCTAATTTTTTCTAACCAAATAACTCCTTGCCATATATCCGATTCCAATTAATAGGGACCATATAGGACAAAGTCGAATGGCCCCTGTGTTTTTCTGAGACTGTGACTCTTTACGGCAGCAGAAACCCGGTCTCTCTCCCATGGAGCAGCCGCTGGGTTCACACTGCCAACCTTGTTGGTAGAACCCAGTGCATAGCGCCTAGGCCACCAGTGTAAGTGCAGAAATCATCAGAAGATTGTTTCTCTCAAATAGGCACTCACTCTTAACGTGCTGAGAAAGTGAGCATCACAGTATGCCAAATTGTTGGAACAAAGTGTTCTTGAGTTGAAGGAGAGCTTGAGCAAAGGACCAATGTCCGTCCACTTCCTCGGATTGCCATATAAATATATGTACCTATACTAATACCTCTATTTTCATGAATTAATATATTTACATATGTAAACACCTATGTTTCTACCTCTGTCCAAAGCTTTATTTCCTAGATATTTCCTCTGTTTCCTTTAACCTTCCTCCTTTCCCACCATCATGCTGCCCCTTCTTCTGCCTCTTAGTAATTCCTCTCAGCTAGATGGCTATTGCTGCAACACCTCCAGGTTCTCTAGGCCCTCCTCATAGTTGATTTTAATTCCTTAGTTGTTCCCCTGTCTATGGCACTGTTTGCTCTCCATTCCCTTCCCCTGCCACCTCCTACTCATAATTCCTCCAGAATCTTGTCCATTATTTTCTCCTCAGGCTTGCTTCCCATGCCTATCTTATATAGATAGGCAAACTAACAATAATGTAGACAATACAAAAAGAAGACATTAAATTGAATACAAGAGAAAATATAAAAATAGAAGAAATGTATGTAAAGAAAAATAATAATAACTAGAAAAGAAATCCAAAAAAGCATTTAATTCCAAGTCTGTCCTCTGACTTGTATGACTATCTTCTCACTGGTCGTGGGGGCTTCTAGGGACTGTCCCTTCTAACCTAAAGTCAATTTGGGGGGCTCCTCAGGGGCTCTGTGGCTCTGATTTTCTCCCCTTCCTGATCCGTTATGTTCCCTTCTTGGTTTGTCCCACTGTGGGGTGTGCAGATTGGACTCACTCCCTTCCTTGTGTGCTCAGAATTGTCCTCTGTCATGGTATGCTCCAGCGAGGGGTCATCATGTCTAATGAATTTTGGCAGTCACACAATGATGCAATTTGGCCTTCATGCAATTACATAATGATCCATTTTGTGATCTGATGTGTTCATTCTACATTTTGGCATAACACAGATTTTTCACCAAAATATGAAGTCTTTGAAATCTAACCAGTGTGATAAGTGTGGTGTGGTTGTATTAACTTAAAGGTTGTGAAACTTTACTATAGAAAGAAATTGTTAATCCTTAAACTCATAAAGTGTTATTTAGGTTTATATCAGTTTCACTTCTGCCACTGACATTTAAATTTATATTAATTGGGAATTTTTTAAAATATACATTTCAGCTTGATAGTTATTTTTTAAAAGTCACAATGTCTGTAGACTTGTGAGAATTAAGTAAATATCTTCATTCCTGCAGATATACCTTTGTATCCATATATGGATACAAAGAATGATTGCCACACGGTAGAAGTAAGACTAACTTCCACCATTAATCCCTTTTAATCCTATTTTGACATCAACCAACCATCACATGGGAGTCCACTTCTTTTTCAGTGTTGTACAATTCATTGCAATGGCCAAATAGAACTCACAGAGGATGCAATTAGGTTGCAATTCAGATGACAAATGCTCAGGTTACAGTTGCTCGATTTTGTGATCTCTTCTTTGCAATGCTCGCAGGCAGAGCTCTATCTGGCCCTCCGCCACTTGTCTTGGCCTCTGCTCTGCTTGGGCAATGCTACAAAGCTCTTTTATGGCTGCCATTAAATATCCAAAAGACACGCCACTTGGATCTAAGCCTCAACTGGAAGGCATTCTGCTCTAGCTTCATGAGTCAGCAAACCCAGCTACTCCAGCTAAGTAGCCAGAGGCACCCTATAGAACAAGCTAAACTTTTTCCCTAGGGACAGGGCCGCTTTACTTCCTCTGTGGCCTGGGAAGTCCATGTCACCTGGTGCTGGTGAAAAATATCGAAAGCATTATGGATTGCCTAGAGGACAAACAAATCTGTCTTGGGAAAAGTAAGGCCAGAGTGCCTGTAAGAGGCAAAGATAGTAAGACTTCATCTTACATACTTTTGACCTGCTATCAGGAGAGACCAGCCCTGAAGAAGGATAACATGCTTAGCAACAAATCAACCAAGGGGCAGCAGAATCACCCAGATGGTTTGCAGCCCGGCGACTGCAGCAGTGGGCGCAAGACTAGGAACAGTTGTGGGGATGGCACAGGACTGGGCGGTGCTTTATCATGTGCACAGGATTAGAATGTGTGCTAACTTCTTACAGAGTGCACAGAACTAGAGTCATAAAATGTTTAATAAACTACAGAAGCGAGATCTATTGTATTGCTTTCAGGATTACTAGTTAAACGTTTTAGCGTACTACAAGTAATCCCTGGCAGTGACTCTTAGCGAATATCAACAAATGCCTGAGACTTTAACAATTCACTTCACCTCAATTTCATATGGGAAAATCAAACTTATTTTGCATAGTTGCATTCCCATAAATTTTATAAATATAAATATGAATTCCTGTGGTCAGCAGTCCAAAAATACAAATAGGATTTGGTCACTTAGAAAGAATGAAGATTTGTGTATGTGTATGTGTGTGTGTGTGTATTCATTTACATATGAATGCATATTACATATATTTCCTTTGCTATAGTATTATTTTACATGTTTGAGGTTCTCTGGGCGGCATAGATATCAAATGCAAAATGCCCTCAATCAGAAAAGGTAGTCATTTGAACCCTTACAGGAGTTCCCTGTTAGACGTGGAGATGATTGTGAAAGATGGCACCTTAGAAAGCCTGTGGAGCAATTCTTCCCTACAAGCATATGGCCGCCAGGAGTTGGAGTACACTCGATATAAACTAACAACTACATTACATTGCATGTTTTATATCTAAAGCTCAATTTTTGATTGTCCAAATTTGGACTGTATATCAAATTTGCTGTATATCAGTTTAATATAAAGGCCCTTGATGTATGTCAGATTTGGGGGGAATAAGGTCTATTCAAACCTCTTCATGCACTGAAAATAAGAATTCTACCAAAAAAGTATGCTAAAACAACCAAAATTTTCATTTAGATTACAAATCAATGTCAAAATTATTAATCTAAAAAGTAGATGTCTAGAAATGGTTATTAAGAGAGAAAGAAATACAAGAAGGATAAAACTTGAAATGAAATGATCTCTACCGAGTTTTTTTCCAGTCTGTAAGTGATTTCACAGGAGAGAGTTTGCCTATATGTAGAATCTACTATCTCTACTTCAATGATCTCAGTTAAATGAAGTGGGATAAAAAGAATATTCTCTTATTATCCCCGGCTCAAATTGTCCATACAAAGACAAGTTTTTCTGTGTTTCTGAGTCATATTAAACAGCATGTCAGCACTGGCAAATTTAACTTCCAGCTCATTGAAAATATCTTCAATGTTACCCCTCCACTACCCAAGAACCCTAGTTATTTACCAAATTAAAATTTCTGAAAGTCAATCATGTTTTAATTCCAATTAGTAATATCACTGAATACATTTTTTATATGTCCACCTTAGTTAATATGTGTGGAATTAATCAATAATATCTCTTCAGCTCGTAGTCCAGGACGCCACCTCAACTTTCAGTTGGACCTTTTGACTTGTGCAAAAAGATTCTTAGTTTATTAAGAAATAACAAAATATAAATTGGTATTCACAAACATACAATCATACAAATTTATTGTGTATATGTTTGTGTGTAGATATCGTTTTTAGAAAACATCACAAAAGTTCAAATAAATTATAATAAACAAAAGCATTTGGTTTCCAAGAATATGAATATATTTGAATCCCATTTCCTTGCTCTGTCACTTCAAAAACTTTTGTAACCTCCATGAAGCCCATATTATTCTTTCATTTTAAAATAATAATAGCATTTAGGAGACTTCTCTTGTTTTACTCATATGTTTTTATTAGTATCAGTTCATTAAATGAACTTGTATTTGCCAATTTCCATAGACTACAACTTATTTTATATCCATTTTTTAATGGTAATTGCTAATACTACTTGAAATATGAGGTGATCAAGCATATTCTACTCCATGTCCCTACTACTATGTCAATGCTTTGTTTTGTAAATATAACAGATAATGCTTTCAGTTCACATTATTTTAAGCTCATTTCTATCTTGAAATTTGGACAGTTTTTTTAAATTTAGCACTGGGTTGTAAGTTAATATATTGGTCACCATGTATTTCTAATCTTAATATGTCATTTCTTGAGTTAAAGAAGGTGGAACCGATTACAAGGATCTACATATAAACCCCTCCCTGGGGGATGGACAATAGAAAAGTAGGTGAAGGGAGACGTAGGACAATGTAAGACATGACAAAATAATAATAATTTATAAATTATCAAGGGTTCATGAGGGACAGGGCAGGGAGTGAGAGAAAAAATGAGGAGCTGATACTAAGGGCTCAAGTAGAAAGCAAATGTTTTGAGAATGATGATGACAACAAATGCACAAATTTGCTTGATACAATGAACATATATATGATTGTGATAAAAGTTGTACGAGCTGCAATAAAATGAATTAAAAAAAAAGAAAACAAACAACTGAAAACACAGAAAAGATCAAGGGGAGGAAAATGGAAAGCTATTAGAGTTTAAATTCTCAAAACCTGTGGAAAGTTGTGAAATCCCAAAACCCATTTGCGGTATCCACCATGTGGATTAAGCCTCTGGTGAATCCCTTCTGACTATAGACCAGAGAAGGAAGGGGCTTGTGTTAAAGTTCAGAGAACATTGCAGGGTGGATTACTGCCATTGTCATTAGATAAAAGTGTGGGCTTTGTCATTGACTCTTATAATATTTTCTGCTTCGTTATCGATTGTGGCTTTTCTCTGTTTTATTGTGTCATTGTTGTTCAGTCATTTGTATTCTGTCTTCATTTTGAATGATTTTCTGTATATGAAACCCAGAATAGGTAAACCTCTAGAGACAATTGCTGAAACTATAGATTAAAAAAACCAACAACAACATGAAAATAGGGGAGGGTGGGAGGAAATGGATAGCTAATATCAAAAGTAGAATAGAAGAAATATCCTGAAATTTAATGTTTACTGATGGTTGTCTAACTCTTATGAATGTGATGCAACTGTTGAAACATATAATATATGAATTGTACCTCAGTAAACTTGTAAAAAGTAAATAAAAGTAATGACATATTTTTAAGAAGAACAAAGGAATGTGAAAAACAAAAGGATAGCTGTTTGGCCAAAGGCTTTATTTGAATATTTTCTTATCATTTGCAGAATTTGAAGATTAAAACTACTCTTGAACTAATATTGGCATTAGAGTTTTCTCATATTTCAGGATAAAAGTTTGCCTTGTTACATCACCATTGTAAGAAAAGATACAGATACCTTTAGGTTTTAAACTGAAAATGAATATTTAAATTTTAATTTATTGGATATATCACAATTTTTCGTGAAACAGCCAACACCCTTCATTTTAATTATTTTTAAGTGGTGAGGAAACATATTAGTTACTCATAGCTGCTATAGTAAAAATAAGACAAAGAGATGGCCTTAACATACATAAATTTATTTCACATGTTTGAGCCGTGTTTCAGTCAGTGTCAATCCATTTTGACAAGTGTCCATTTCTTTTTCGATGCCCCTCCATGTGACCAAGCACGATGTCCATGTCTAGGTACAGGTATCATGAAATACTACTAAAAGCCCACGCAATTTCCTTCTCAGACTCTTCATTCAGTGAAAGCACAGATGGAAAAAGTTAAAAATGATGGTCTTAGGAGAAGAGAAAGTTCTTTTTTAAGGATGTTCATGTCAGAAAGCACTCTAAAACTCATTTCTAATGTAGAGTAGCTAAAGAAATGGGAATAAACGATGAAGTAAAAAAGCTCAACAGAAAATTCGAACATCAGGTTGTCAAGACAAAGTAGTCAACAAAATGTGAAAAACTCAGAAATCAGAATGTCAACAAGTAAGAACATGTTGAACATTTCTAAAGCTGCAAAAAAGGACAAAAATATTAAATTTCAAGTTCCAATATTAAAGAATTTGATAGATTAAATATTGAATGATGCAGGAAACACTGAGACCATGGAAGAATGACATAGGGTAATGATATCAATAAGAACTGACCAACCAAAGTGCATTTGTAAAGGTCTAAATAAAAGCATATATATATATGTAAATATATTTATATATGAAGATGGGGCAATAGATCTATGTGCATGTATTTGTATAGGTATAGTATTAAGGGAGCAGATGGACATTGGGCCCTCACTCAAGTACTCCCTCAATGCCAGAATACTTTGTTCTATTAAACTGGCATTCCTTGATGCTCACCTTCCCGACATGGTCACTAAAGACAAATGGGTACATAAGCAAATGTGGTGAAGAAAGTTGATGGTGCCCGGCTATCAAAATATATAGTGTCTGGAGTCTGAAAGGTTTGAAGGTAAACAAGCAGCCATCTAGCTCAGAAGCAACAAAGCCCACATGGAAGAAGCACACCAGCCTGTGTGATCACGAGATGTCAAAGGGATCAGGAATCAGGCATCAAGGAACAAAAAGTCATACCATTGTGAATGAGAAGGAGTGCGGAGTGGGGATGCAAAGCCATCTGTAGGCAACTGGACATTCCCTTATAGAAGGGTTGCAGGGGGGAGGGGGGGAGACAAGCCAGTTGGGGTGCAGTGTAGCAATGATGAAACATACAACTTTCCTCTAGTTCCTAAATGCTTCCTCCCCCCAACTATCATGATTCAAGTTCTACCTTACAAATCTGGCTAGACCAGAGGATGTACAGTGGTACAGATAGGAAGTGGAAACACAGGGAATCCAGGCAGATGATTCCTTCAGGAAAAGTTGTGTGAGTGGTAATACCAGGAAGGTTGAGGGAGGGTGGGGTGGAAAGGGGGAACCGACTATAGGGAGTTACATATAACCTCCTCCCTGGAGGATGGACAACAGAAAAGTGGGTGAAAGGAGACATCTGACAGTGCAAGATATGACAAAATAATAATTTACAAATTATCAAGGGTTTCATGAGGGAGGGGAGAGTGAGGAAGGAGGGGGGAAATGGGAAGCTAATGCCAGAGGCTTAGGTGGAGAGCAAATGTTTTGTGAATGATGAGGGTAATGATTGTACAAATGCGCTTTACCCAGTTGATGTATGTATGAATTGTTACAAGACTTGTATGAGCCCCCAAATAATGATTTTTTAAAAAAGAACCGGCCAGTGTTCAGTCATTTCAAGAGGGAGAAAATGATCAACAATTGCTGGTATTGAGGGAAATGATTCAATCTACACTAAGGTAATAGTTAAAATTATAGCTCCAGGAACAAATGGATTCTCAACAGGAATGTTTCAACAAACTGATACAGCTCTGGAATCCCTCAAAAGCCAAGCCAAGAAATTTAGAAGGCATACATAGCCAACCAACCAACTGTAAGAGACATATTGTTGCAGATTCCACAGGCATATAAACCCAAAGAATATAGAAATTATCCAAGATAAAGACAATTCAATAACACATGAAGCAGCTCATTGGGTGGAAGCTGTTAGAAATTCAAGCTGGATTCAGAAGAGAACAGAGAACAAAAGCTGTCATTGAGGTCAGATAAATGTTGGCTGAAAGGACAGACTACCAGAAATTGGTCTCTTTGTGTTTTATTGATTAAATAGGGTGTTTGACTCTGTGGGTCACAACAAACTATGGATAGCATTGAGATGAATGGGAATTCCAGAACACGTAATCGTGTCCACAGGGAACTTATATACAGATCAAGTGGCAGTAATTTGAAACAAAACAATGAGATATTGAGTGGTTTAAAATCAGGAAAGATTTGCATCAAGCTTCACCATACTTATTTAGAAAACTGTAATATATTAAGAATGCAACATGATTAAGAACCTGGAATGCATGTATGTCAGTAACATAATCTTGCTTGCTGAGAAATGAGGAGCACTTGAGACACATACTTTTGAAGGTAGAAAATGACAGCCTTCAGCATGAATGGTAACCCAATGTAAAGACAACCAAAGTTGTACCAGGAGAGAACAGCAGGATAAATGAAGAAAAGATTGAAGTTTTCAAGGATGTCCTTTTGCTTGGATTCAAAAATCATTGCTCAAGGAAGCAGCAGTCAAGAAATCAAATGATTTATTGCATTGTGTATATCTGTCACACAAGCCCCCTTTAAAGTTTTTCAGAGCGAACATGCCAGCCTGGTCTGGGGTGCGCCTGGCCCAGGCTATGGAGTTTTCCATGGCAGCATAAGCATTTGAAATCTAGATAATTAATGAAGCTAACTGGAGCAGGGATGCATTTGCATCCTGGTGTTGGTGAAGGGTCTTGAAAGTACCATGGGTTTGCAGAGAACACCAAGGGAGGAAGTGAATGCAGATCGATCTTTATACGTGATGATGGAGAAATTTTGTTTCTCATATTTGGGATGTGTTTTCAGGAGGGAAAAGTGATCAAATAAACATGATCTGTGGAGCAGAGTGTTAGTGAGAAGAGTGAGCCCTTCAGCAGATGCACTGGCTCCCTGGCGTAACAATGGCTTGAAGCATAGCCTGAGTGTAAGGATTCTGTAGGACCAGGCAGTGTTTCCTTCTGTCGCATATGGGGCCACGATGAATTAGAAACGGGCTCTGTGTCAACTAATAACACCTTAAAATACAGAAGACTCACAAATGCTTTATAATCACACTATAATGCTCCCTTTACTCTAGACTTTTTCTTAATTGCTACAGGCTGAATCCTGGCAATTATGCCATATACAGATCGTAGGTTCCTCCATTTATCTGTCAGCTTTTCATACTGTGGTGGATTGAGTGATGCCGTGATGCTGGAAGCTCTGTCATTGATCACCCAAATTGATCAAGTTTCAGTTGAGTTCTCAGAGTAATAAAAGACTACAAAGAAAGCTATTTACTTCTGAGGTGTTAGCCATTGAAAAAACTTAGGAATAATAGGACAACATTGTTTAATATTGAAATCCTCCTGAATATTGTCAGATCTAGTACCCAATAGATCAGAAAGCATTGAAAGGAAGAACTGCCTTCTCAAAATAGAGTAGATAATAATAATTTAGTGGAGTAAAGCCTTTGGGATCATCATTTGCTAATTGTGCACAATGTACAAATGAAGACACAGATGAAACATCTTTTAATAATTGGAACTTATAATGTAAAAAATATGAACATAGTAAAACTGGAAGTTGTGAAAAGTTATTTCTTGCTAACCCTAGGCATTAGTGAGCTGAGATGGACTGTATTGATCATCTGGAATCTATACATTCATATGTTTTACTATGCGAGGAGTGATCAATTCAAGAGGAATGGTGTCACATGTATTATTAAAAATAAGATTGTAGGTTTTATTTTGAAATACAAGTCTGTCTGTGATAGTACACTATGTAATCTCATAAAAAGAACTTTAGTCAATACAACTATTATTCCAATATACACCCAGCACTAAAACTAGTGATGATGAAATTGAAGAATTTTCCCAACGTGTTCAGTGCCAAATGAATCAAATATACAATTGAAGTGTATTGGTAATTCTGGGTGATTAGTATGGGAAAGGTTCCGTTGGAAAATATAGCCTTGGAGATAAAATCTAAGTTGGAGACCACATGATAGAATTTTGCAAGACCAACTTCATTGCAAACACACACACACACACACACACACACACACACACACACATATATATAAAAATTGTGATTATATGCACATAGATTTTTTTTCAGTTTGAAATGTGTTATCTATTCCAACTGAGCTATCTATGGTATTGGCTATTATTTCTCCTATTATTCATTAGTCCTCTTCTAAGGAGGAACAAGAAAGGTTAATTATTTTTTTTCCTTAATTGATCTGGATGGTCTGCGGCTGCATATCTCAGCATCATTTTATCCCTTCTTAAAATGAATTATACTTTTGTAAACTAATGATTTCTCTGGGGCATTGTCCCCACAACTTTTTCTTTTCTTTTAATCGTTTTATTAGGGGCTCATACAACTCATCGCAATCCATACATATATTAATGGTGTAAAGCACATTTGTACATTCATTGCCCTCATCATTTTCAAAACATTTGCTCTCCACCTAAGTCCCACTGGAATCAGCTCCTCATTTTGTCCCTTCCCTCCCCGCTTCCCCCTCCCTCATGAACTCCTGTAATTTATAAATTATTATTTTGTCATATCTTGCCCTGTCCGCTATCTTCCTTCACCCACTTTTCTGTTGTCTGTCCCCTAGAAAGGAGGTCACATGTAGATCCTTGTAATCGGTTCCCCCTTTCCAACCCACCCTCTCTCCACCCTCCCAGTATTGCCACTCTCACCACTGGTCCTGAAGGGATCATCCGCCCTGGATTCCCTGTGTTTCCAGCTCCTATCTGTATGAGTGTACATCCTCTGGTCTAGCCAGACTTGCAAGGTAGAATTCGGATCAGTGGTTTCTGAATCCTTCCACCCATGCTTCATAATAATTTTCTTTCCGGCTTCAATGGTAGCTGAATTCATGTTTCTTTCATGGGGTCCCTTTTCAAATTGGTATCTGAATCCGTTTTAGTGCTTCAAACTAGACCTTTGTTTCATATAAACATGAGTTTCTTTTGTTGAAAAAAAGGATTTAAATCCATATATTATTTTCCCCCCACAACAACAATTATCTATGAACATTTTGTAGACTACTTCACATTTAAGAGGTGTATTGGTATGACTGTCCAGAGTTATAATTAATACTTAGTAGAAAAAACATGAATGTAATTTTTCGATATTTTGACACAATTCTAGAGTAATGGATGTAAGAGAAACCTTAGAGTAAAACTCTCCATATGTCTCTATGCAATTTCAGAATGATATGAAGTAGCATAAATATATGCATAGATATATCAGTATTTTGATATGTATTTCTAGATAGGTAAACTCTTAGAATTTGAAATGAGAGAATTGTCAGTTCCAGTGTACCAAATACATTTTTTCACATGACAATTTAATAAATTTTGTATAACTGATATATAAAAATGATACTAATATCAGTAATGCTCAGGGGGAAAGTGGAGATATATAACAATCAATCAATTGCTTCTGTCATGGAATGAGCACAGAGCGTTAGTGCTTGGTACAAGTATATGCTACTGCTTTTGCAAGTTCCTTTAGAGCATTTTCCATGATCAATAACTCACTTTATTGCAATCAACGCATTGCAGAATATACCTAGATTTAAAAGATATACATATATATGTATATATTATATAAAATCAGATTTCTTGACCTGCTAATCAAAAATTAATTTTTCTAGAGTCCTTTCAGTTTCAGTTACACTGAACACGTTCATCACTGTGGTTTTCTAATCACAGGTCTTTGAACGTTTCATTATAATATTTGGCTTTGTCTTCTCATGCTGCCTTTTTAACGTTTTCTATTCAGTTCCTTGACTTCATCCTTTCTTCTATTTGCTTTAGCTGCTCTGTGAGTAAAAGCAAGTTTGAGTCTCCTCTGACATCCAGATTCATCTTTGTTTTCTTTCTTTCCTGTCTGTTTAATGGTTGTTTGCTTTCTGCGTGAACGATGGTCTTGATGTTTTCTCACAGCTCATCTTCTGCAATTAGTGTTCAACGTGTTCAATCTCTTCTTGAGATGTTCTCAAAATTCAGGTGGTTTAGACTCAAGGTTGGATTTTTTAATCCTGTGCCCTTGTTTTACATTTCTTCAGCCTTGTCCTGAGCTTGCATGTGAGCAGTGGCTGCGATCTTCCACAGGCTGTCCCGGTCTGGTCCGAGCTGCTCACATTGAACTGCTCTGTCATGCTTCCCACAGGTGGAGTCATTTTGATTTCTGTGTAATCCATTCTGGGAAGTCCATGTAGACATTTACCTTGGTTGTTGTTGGGGGGAAAAAAGGTCGGTATTTGTTATGACAAGTCATTGGTTTAGCAAAATTACTGCATCCAATGTCCAGCTTTATTTTTACCTGAAAGGCCATATTTTTCTAATTCTGTTCTTTGTTCTTTGTTTTCAACTTTTAAACTCTATTCTTCACTAACCACAAATGCGTCCTGACAGCATGCTTGGTCAGTTTCTGACTGAAGTTGTTGCAGAATCCTTCAAGTGCTTCAGCAATAGATTTTGTGGTTGGCACATAGAATTAAATGATACTTGTATTGATTGAATAACCTTGAAGGCATTAGATAAAATCCAAAACAGATGGCATTTTACTTCATGATGGGTTAAGCAAGATCCTGACCAACTGAGCAGAAGAGATGCATATCTGTGCCCATTCCAAAAACAGGTCACTCAACAGAATGGTCAAACTAAAGAATGAGATAACTGATATGACCCAGGAATAATATGTTGCTTAAGGTTATACAACAACAATGGTTACAACAACATATTGACAGGGGACTGCCAGGCATTCAGACGCATTCAGAAGAGGACATGGAACAAGCAATATCATTGCTGATGTCAGGTGGATCCTGACTCAAAGCAGAGAATGCCGGAAAGATGTTTGCATGTGTTTCATTGACAATGCAAAGGCTTTTTCCCATTATAAAGATAACATTGAGAAAAATTAGAGTTCCGGAAGTTTTCAGAATTGTGCTCATTCAAACTTGTACATGGATCAAGAGGCAGTTGTGTGAACAGAAAAGGGAATACGGCACGGTTTAATATTAGGAAAGATGTGTGTCAGGGCTGTGTCCTCTCACCATACTTGTGCAATCTGGATGCTCAGCAAATCCTCAGAGGAACTGGATTATACGAAGAAGAGTGCAGCATCAGGCTGGGGGAGGCTTATTCACAACCTTGGAATTCACGTGACACAAACTTGCTTGCTGAGAGGCAGGAGGACTAGACACCCTTGTTGATGAAGGTCAAGGATTTCAATTCAATATAAGGAACACCAAAATCCTCACAACTGCACCAACAAATGATATTGGGATCAATGGAGAAAAAGGTTGAAGTAGTCAAGATTTTGTCTTCCCTGGATCCACTATGAGTGTTTTCAGAAGCAGCAGTAAAGAGCTCAAAAGACTTAATGCATCAGGCAAATCTGCTGCACAAGATCTCGAGCAGTGGTTCTCAACCTTCCTAATGCCATGTCCCTTTAATACAGTTCCTCATGTTGTGGTCACCCCAACCATAAAATTACTTTTGTTGCTACTTCCTAACTGTAATTTTCCTGCTGTTATGAATCAGGCAACCCCTGTGAAAGGTTCGTTTGACCCCCAAAGAGGTAGCAACCCACAGGTTGAGAATCATTGCTTTAGAGTATCTCTTCAGAGTAAGCTAAAGTCTTATTCTGTCTTACTGTTTCTATTAACTTAAAATATTGGATTTTAATTATAATATAATTTAATTCAGAGAGTTCCAATGAAAATTAAATGAGATATTAAACAACACATGGCATATAGCTTGATAGATGGTGAGATTTCTTAATACTCAACCTTAGTTACTTTTGCCTGCTACTTAACTAGGTGTAAATACATAATTATTGAATAAAGAAGGACATGGTAATACAGAGATTAAGGGAATTGATAAAGCCAATAGAAAAATAGTTATTTCTGGAATTAAAATGTTTTTCAAATATTGATGTTGCACTACTTCTAGGTGTTAAAAGCCTTTTTGTTAGCATTTTTGTTTCTGAAATGTCTTTTTAAAAGCATTAAATACATGACTAATCTATCCTATCTATACATTAATATTTTTATACATATACAGCATGACTTTTGTGCAAAAATGAGGTGATTGCATGGAATCTTGAGTGACTTCTCTAAAGGAACTATGGAAATACTCATTCCCTTTCTATTATCTTTCCAAACATTTTCCTTTATCCAATGCTAGCCCTATTTGGGACAAATATCTTTTTACTATGTTTACTCTTCATGATCTGAAATATCTGCTCTAATTCTTTGTAATTATTAGCATATTTTTCTGTGCCTTTTTGCAATTATTTTTTAAATTTAAACAATAAAGAAGCAACTCAATGGAAATTTTGATTGTATTAATGCTAAAATCATAATTCGAATGTGATATTTTATTCTAACAATAGTGTAACAAGGGGAATACGTCCCCAATAGGGATCAGAGATGTTTGGTATTAATCCTGTTTATTCTACTAATTAAATATTGACATTTTTTAAGTCAATGAGACATTTGAGAACTTGTACACTCAGTATTTAATAATGGCTACTAGAAGTTACTGTAGATAATAACTGCTGAAAGCATTGAGAAAAATGGAATTTCCAGAACACATGCAGAACCCATCCATGGACCAAGAGGCAGTCCTTTGAACAAAACAATGGTTTGAAATCAGGAAAATTGCGTGTCGGTGTTGCAACAGTTCATCATCCTTATCCAGTTACCACGCTCAGCATGTAAACCGAGAAACTGGGAGTCATGAGGAAGAAAGCCACATCCCAACTGGGAGCAGGCTTATTAACAATCTGCAACGTGCACATGACACAACCTTGCTTGCCGAAAATGAGGAGGACTTGAAACACTGCTGAAAATGATCAAGTACTGCAGTCTTCCGTGTGGATCACATCTCAATATAAAAATAAAAACCTAAACAAACTGCCTGTCATTGAGTTGATGCCAACTCATCAGAGTAGAACTGGCCCCGTGAGTTTCTGAGACTGTTTATGGGAGGATGGTGGTTTCAAATGACTGACCTTGTGGATCTCTGGAGCCCAGGGAGTAACCACAATGCATTAAAGGAAACCCAAAGCACAACTAGATCAATCATCATGATCAATGAATACATGAGTTTTCCAGGATTTCATCTTGCTTTGATTCACAACCAATACTCATGGAAGCAGTAGTCAAGAAATCAAAAGATATGTTTCATTGAACTAGTGTGCTGTACAAGAACTCTTTAAAAGTTTTGAAAAGCAAGGGTGTACCTTTGAAGACTAAAGTGCATCTGACTTAAGCCATGGCATTTATAACTGCCTCGTATGGAGTCCAATGTGGAAATGGACATTGAACAAGGGAGGCTGAAGGAGAACCCGTGTATTTAGATTCTGGTCCTGAAGAAGGATATTGAAAATACTATGGACTTTCAGATGAACAAACAAATCTGTCTTGGAAGAGATACAACCAGAATGCTCTTTAGAAGTGGACATGATAAGATTACATTCTTTTGGATGTTACAATAGGCTCAAACATAACAATTGTGAGAATGGAATAGTATACCAAGTGTTTTCTTCTGTTGGGCACAGGGTCACTATGAGTTGGATCTAACTAAAGGGCACCTAACAACAACAACAGATGCATCTACTGAAATGTTTGTGAAATTGAGTGAGATACATATGATAAAATAATAGGGAAATATAATAAAATATTAGATATTTTACATAGTAATTTCTTTTGAACATTCAAATGAATAGGACGGTCTTAGTTTTAATTTCTACCTGGGTCCAAAACTTTCTGCATATCTAGTACATCTTATCGATTTTTGCCAAAAATTGATCTAAAAAACATGGTTTAAAAATAATTAAGTGACCTATGGAATCATGCTAAACTCATTAATGTCTTTGTATCACATATATATCAAGTTAATTTATTAGTTCAAAGACTCTTTGATAGAATAAGTTATTCAAGTAAATATATTGTTTCAATAAAGCTACTTTAAACCTGGAATATAAAATAAATCATTCTAACTCAAGACTTACTTTCAATTCAATGAGTTTAAATGTTGAGTTGATTGTTCAACAAGCCAACTATTAAATTGGACTTTGATTTACACATTGATCTGATTCTTTGCTATGGCCAAGGCCCTATGTGTTTTGATCCCACATTTAATGTATTCCCAGTATAAAGTTATGGTGATATTATCTTCTTCCTCAAATTTGAACAACCCATTCTAGCAAAGAAATGTGTTACTGATTTATTAATGTATTTAAATAAAATATTAAGATGGCATACAAATATTAATCGGTTCACAATTAAATATGTAAAAATTGTGCTAAATGAAAGGAATATAATGACTTATGATCTGAAACTATCTACAATAGGGAGGTTGAAGGATGCCTCAGCTTCAGCTTCAGCTTCAAACCTGGTGAATTCTTAAGGTAGGGTCCTTAATTAATCCATTTTATTTTTCTAAACACAACACAAAATTGAACAAAGAAAGAATGGAGAGCAAAAAGGAAACTTTTGCCCCATGTTTAAGATTTCCACAGCTTGTGAAGCAAACAGATAAGAAGAATAGGGGGACTAAATAAGAGGAAATAATAAGTGGTGTTCTAGGTCAGAGAATGAGCCGCACTATTGTGCATGGGGCATGGGAAACAGTGTGATCACTTTCTTTAGCAAATTTCAGTTAATGGCTCTACAATTGGTGAAAGAGAATTTCCAAGAAGTAATTAAAAATAATTGATACCTAAATGCTAATAAGTGCATTCACAGATCAGCACAAATAGACTTGTAATTCGAGGGTATGTTCCGTGCTCACAGCAGCCTAGATGAGTCTGTAATTTAAAGATCATTGCTCAAAAACAGTGTCAAATGCCCACGGGAAGCTAACACAGAGCAGATTAGCCTCCTGCTAATATGAAGGATAAGTCTACCTTTTGAGTTCACAGTTGCACTAAGAAGAGATGGAGGGTATGATTAAAAATTCCTTTCATTGGAAATCCCTTGTTGCTAGCCCACTGCTATTGGCACTTTCAGTTGGAATTTCAGGGGAAAAAAAGTGACACAATTCAAATGTTTAATGGAATATGTAAAAGTTTCCTCAATTGTCTTAGTTATCTAGAAGTATTATAACAGAGATAACACAAGCAGTAGCTTTAACCAACATATATATATATATATGGAAGTTTACAATCCCAAATTCAGAGTATTGGTCTACAGGGAACTTTCTCTCTGCCAACTTTGAAAGTAGGTCTTTGTCTCTTCATTATCAGCTTCTTGATTCTCTGGAAATATTCAAGCATCTTGATATCTATATTTCCTCATTTTTTTTCCTTGATTATTATTAACCTCTTTTTATATTTCAGAACAGATTAGTTCAAGACACACTTGTATTAACACTGTTCCAACAATGTAACAAACATTCCATTCCCAAATAGGTTTATAACCACAGGCACAGAGGTTCAATTTTAAAACCTAGATTATTGGAAGATGTAATTAAAACCATAACATCAACCAGGTAGACTTTTTAGCAATGAAGGCTGGGAAATAATTACTATAGGAATACACACACACACACACACAAATATTCTTTAAACAGGAACTTTTTAGACATGTAAATGCTAGACAATAAGACAAAGGATGAAATACATTAAGAAAGAAGTTCACTCTAATCATAATGAAATGAAACATCAAAGAGAAGGGAGTGATCTTGCTTTAACTTCAAAGTATTGCTGCAACAGCAAGGTACTGTTAATACACCTGGGACTGGAAAGTTACTGATGAAAGAGAGGTCTGAGTGCATCAACTATGAATAAATCTTCTGCTTATAATAGAGATTCAAATACCTCAATTAGCAGTATTTGCTAGGGGGGCACTGAAAGATAAAGAAATGTACCAGGCATTTGGAGTTTTCTTATTCACAATATTGCAATTTTTCCTTTCTATTTTGAATAGGTCAGAAATGTAGCAGTGCTTCAGAATTTGGGTAAGCATAAAATCCACTGCTCAAAAATCTACCTCTATCACTATAAACTTTGTATTTAAACACTCTGGTTTAGAATTAAAATATCTCTAATTCCCTTGACATACTGTCTTTCTAGGGTTAGATAGCTGGGTTTTGATACTATATCATTACTGTTGGCATACAAAAGCAACATATGCATTATATAATAAAATGGTATTCATTTATAAAAATAATTTGGATGTTATCTGGCTTAGTCACCGATTTTAGGACAACTAATGTTAAACACAGGGGTTAAGATAGCTCAGTGGTTCTGAAAACCTGAATGTGGATTTGGGAGTTATGGCTATGCTAGTGTTCTAATAACAGCTTCTTAGAAAAGGAATTCAATATAATTCAGCATTTAGAACAGCTAGAAAGTGAAGACTCTTGCTCAAGAACTAACAGAAGGTCAAACTCTGGGTTTCCTTGAGGATAAAGTGCAAGGAAAGTATGTCAAATAGAAGGAAAAGCTGCACAGCCACTTACATAGGATGACCTAAGTATACATTGAATGCCAAATAGTACTAAATCAATACCTTTACATGAATTGTCAACCTTTCACTTATAATTACACTGTCACAGCAAGTAATATTTCCTCCTTTTTATAGGTAAGGGAACTAGCCCTAACATTTCATTTCAGTAATTTTCAGTTGAGAGTTGTAATTTAGATCTTTGAACTTCCAAATCCTTTTCCTCTTCTGAATAAAAGTTTTATTTTTATTTTTTTGAATAAAACATTTTTCTACTTACTGAACCATTTATTGCTCATCGTGTCTTTTAATAGTTGGTGCATCACAATTTGAGAAAGCAAATTCAATATATTATAATAACATGGATTCTCACACATCCCAAGCCATAAGCTTGGTCTGGAGCATAAAAATGTCTAATTGGTCACTTTGATCAATACAGATTAGAAGGAAAACTCTGCTATTCTCCTTCACAATAAAAAGCCATAGATTTGACCATATCTTGTTGCCATAGATTTGACCATATCTTGCAGTGGTCACTGTGAACTCATTCTTACCAGCCCTTCTTTCTAAGGATGACTCTCTGTGTCAAACCTTGCAGTTGCAAATGCAAGAGCTTGCTTTTGGCAATACGTCAAACCATCGGATGTGTATGCGCTCCATGACATCTTGTCTCTGAATTCTATGTCAGCTTTGCTACTTTGTCAATAGCCTATCAATTTTGTTTAACTTCTACTTTTGAATTATTCTTACTTAGATGTTTTAGATCTCTGTTGTATATCTTGCTGATAGCTTCATTTCAACCACTCGAATCTGATGTATTCAAAACCAACCTTCTTGTTTAATACAGACTCCTCCTGTTACATGTAACTTTCCATGCCCAGAATGCTCTGCTGTCTATTGTAAGAATTCTGTGTGGGGAAAAGAGAATAAATGTTGGGTCACAGTATCTGTGATAATGGATATGCCTTTGTGCCCTCCTTAAATTTGAATGAACCAAGGAAAGGGAGCTTCTTAGAAGCTCCCACCCAATGACAAAATGGAATCTAATAAAATTCTATTAGACAGAGATTTTTGACTGATTCATTACCTAGAAACAGAGCTATGAAATTTTTACTTTTCTTTGCCTCCTGTAGGATTTGAAATGGATGCTTAATTTTGAGGCGTAGTAGATACATTTGGAGAATGATGAAGGTAATACCCAAAGTCCGGAGCTGCAGGGCGATCTTTAATATAACATGCTGTCGTGGTTACGTGCTTGGGCTGAAAGCCACCAGGCCAGCGATTTGAAACAGCCAGCCAATCTGGGGTAGAAGGTGGGGCTTTCCTCCTCCGGGAGAGAGGTCCAGACTTGGAAATTCACAAGGGCAGTTCTAGCCTGGATTATGAGGAGTCCACCATCAACTGTGTGTGTGTGTCTGTGTGTGTGTGCGTGTGTGTGTGTGTGTGTGTGTGTCTGTGTATGTGTGTGCGTATCTCTGTGTGTGTGTCTGTGTGTGTGTGCGTGTGTGTGTGTGCGTGTGTGCGTGTGTGTGTGCGTAAAGCCACACGCACACATGCTGGGCAGGGAAACAAAGCAACCAGGACCACGTAAGCATGGGGTTAATTAAAAAATGCTTTGGAACCCAATTTCCTTTGGTCCCTTCATCATTTCAATATTTAAACAAGATACTTAACCTTTCTAAGCCTCAACATACTTATCAAGAGAACAGGATGTGCTAAAATGTAACTCATAGGGATAAAGGGTGCACTGAGATTTAAAGGACTGAGTAATATGGTCTTAATAAATAATAGCCTTTTAACTATGTTAAAAATGGATAATTTATGTTGAGTATATTAATAATTCAGAGCACAAAGGCAAAATCAGCTCTGCCTACTCTGGGGTAACAGAGTCGTGGGAGTGAAGTGGTTATGTGTCCGGCTGGGACCTGCAAGGCCTGCACTTTCAAACTACCAGCAGCAACTTGGGAGAAAGACTGGGTTTCGACTTCCTGATCCAGCTACAGTCTTCTGCACAGATCCCACTGGGGACCGCTGTGCCTCAGCATTGACTCCGTGGAAGTGCCTTTGGTTTGGTTGCGTGCATTGCCCTATAGGTTAAGCATTGAACTGTTAACCCGCTGGTTAGACATTCAAACCCAAGGTCGGCTCTGTAGGAGAAAGGTGAGGTTGGCCGTTTGCTCTCTTTTAGAAGGTGCTGCATAGAGTGTGGGGGAAAGGAGGAACAGAACCTATGGTAGTTAGATGGTAGGTCAACTTGCGCTTGTGGAGGGGTGGAGTCCAACTTGTCAGTCAGGTCACAGCCTGATGATGCTTCTTGGGGGTGTGGACTTATTTTTTAAGGTAGAAACTGAAGATGTCCTATTTCTTTGCTCTTTCACCTTCTTTCTCACTGGGACTTCCCTGGGACTCAGTGTCTGCCTCGGTGTCGGTGCTGCCCCAAGTGGGACACCCAAACCTGAGCAATATTGGTGCTCTGCCCTGTTTCCACTCGTCTTGGTTGCACATGACTCTTCCAGCACTTGCCTGTGATTTTCCTGAGTCCCTCCTCACCCTTTTGCTGTACTGCTCTGCAGCTAGAGAGCCTGAAGAAGGCTCCCGCTGGCATCAGACCCATGGACTTGAGTTGAACTGGGCTGGGATGCTTTCTTGATATTAAGTTACTTTTTGATATAAAGTTCTTTTCATACATAGATGGGTGCCATTGGTTTTGTTTTTTGAGACAAACCAGCTTAACACAAAACCCAAGCTCATAAGAGTGAGCAGGCTCATTGATCAAGTAGAGACTGGACAAGTCTGTCACCCGGTACTTCTCTGAGCTGAAGTGAGCTCTTATTGTTGTTAGGCTAATCAACCATTTAAGACCAACAGATTAACATTTACAAAGGACAAACGGTTAGGAAAGAAGAAGGAATGGGAACAGGAAGCACTGGGGAGAATGACACAGGTGAGGCTACATTGAAGGGATGAAAGTGGATGGGTGGAAACAAAATGCCTATAAATTGTGGAATGTAAAACTCGTGATTCTCTATGCAAACGTCCATCTAAATTGCAATGAAAAGTTAAAAACATTTAGTCTTGGAAATATGAAGGAGATGTTCTATATTGTGCTATCAGTCTCCCTTGAATGAGAATTTACTTTCAGTATTGTCTTCCCAAGTAGCGCCATTGGCTCAGAGACTAGAGCCTCTGGTACTACTAACCCACAAGTCAGTGGTGGAGCTGCCCAGCTGCCCTGCAAGAGGAAGCTGCAGGAGACACAGAGACATGACAGGCTTGGAAACTGCGTGCGGCACTTCTACTCTGTCCTTTGGGCCATAATAATTTGGGATCAACTCTGACAGCCCTAGTTTCTAATCTTGTTGGGTTTGTCCCTACATAGTCTTAAGTTATTTAAGTCCAGGGAAATGAAATGATCAGGAAATAAACGCTAAAGCAAAATTTATATTTTTACTTCATATATAATGCAATAATCTTGAAATAATATGATAAGAAAAAATAAAAGCTTTATTATATAATGATAGGTTTAGATATCCCATTTGAATTACCCTGGCAGCATGGGTGGAAACTGTGCGAGACTATGCTTGAGCTTGGTAACATAGAGTGGGGATGTTTGAAACATATCTGTAGTTCTGATTTCTCATCACAATATGAAGATTTATGCATAAAATATGCTAGTTTAATGCAAAGAATAAGTTGAGGAATGCATTCTAGTGGCTCTGCTTTGTGATTTTGACTTAGTTAATAACTCATCCAAATTATTAAAAGAAAAACTTTTGTTATGTATGCTGGAGTTATTAACAGATGTGATTACTTAAGAAAATACTTGGAAAATCTGCAAGTGCCATGCAAATAGGAGAAATGAAGTATACATTGTAGAATAATATCAATTAAGTTTTGCAGGTGCATTGCTTATTGTATCAAATAGGTTTTCTACTTTCTAAAGTATCTACTCTGCTAAAATGTTTGATAGGTGTTTCAGCTACAAAGTACAAGTGTTCATGAACAGATCGGTTCTGCATCCTTCCATCACATAGAATCAAACCTTGCTGCCGTTGAGACACTGCTGACCCATAGTGACCCCTGTGGGTTTGAGAGACTGTAATTGTTTAAGGGAGTAGAGAGTTCAGTCTTTCTGAAAGGGAGCTGCTAGTGGTTTTGGACTCCTGACCATGCAGGTCACAGCCCAACACAATACTGCTAAGCCACCAAGACTCCACATCTTTCTATCATTGTAATTAAGATGATCTTATTTCTTTGTATGCTCAGTGCCTAATACATTTTTGGTTGGATTATTTTGTTTCATTTATAAATTAAGTGACTGAAGGAATGAGTTAAGGGCGGTGCCATAGACAGTGATAAAGCTCTCCTTTGTGGTTTTAAGTATTTAGAGTGGTTTCAGCAAGACGTGCTAGATACCAATGAGTTCATTCTCAGACCTACACCTTTCTTTTTTTTTTTTTAATTTTTTTTATTTTAACAATTTATTGGGGCTGATACAATTCTTTTCACAGTTCATACATATACATACATCAATTGTATAAAGCACATCTGTACAGTCTTTGCCCTAATCATTTTTTTCTCTTTTCTTCTTTTACATTTTATTAGGGACTCAAACAACTCTTACCACAATCCATACATATACATACATCAATTGTATAAAGCACATCCATACATTCCCTGCCCCAATCATTCTCAAGGCATTTGCTCTCCACTTAAGCCCCTTGCATCAGGTCCTCTTTTTTCCACCCCCCTCCCTCCCCATTCCCCCCTCCCTCATATGCCCTTGGTAATTTATACCTCGTTATTTTGCCATATCTTGCCCTATCCGGAGTCTCCCTTCCCCCCTTCTCTGCTGTCCCTCTCCCAGGGAAGAGGTCACATGTGGATCCCTGTAATCCATTCCCCCTTTCCAACCCACTCACCCTCCACTCTCCCAGCATCGTCCCTCACACCCTTGGTCCTGAAGGTATCATCCACCCTGGATTCCCTGTACCTCCAACCCTCATATGCACCAGTGTACAGCCTCTGTCCTATCCAGGCCTGCAAGGTAGACTTCGGATCATGGTAGTTGGGGGGAGGAAGCATCCAGGATCTGGGGGAAAGCTGTGTTCTTCATCGGTACTACCTCGCACCCTAATTAACCC
This sequence comes from Tenrec ecaudatus, assembly GCF_050624435.1. Lineage (NCBI taxonomy): Eukaryota > Metazoa > Chordata > Mammalia > Afrosoricida > Tenrecidae > Tenrec > Tenrec ecaudatus. The sequence goes on from NC_134540.1 coordinate 60,506,419, forward strand.
ATCTCCTCTCCTAAACCCCTCTATGAGGGGATCTCCATTGGCCGACACTTGGGTCTTGGGTCTCCACTCTGCACTTCCCCCTTCATTTAATATGATATATATATACATATATACACATACATATATACATATACACATATATACACATACATACACACACTTATATCTTTTTTTTTTGCATGATGCCTTATACCTGGTCCCTTGGGCACCTCGTGATCGCACTGGCCGGTGTGCTTCTTCCATGTGGGCTTATTTGCTTCTGAGCTAGATGGCCGCTTGTTCACCTTCAAGCCTTTAAGACCCCAGACACTATCTCTTTTGATAGCCGGGCACCATCAGCTTTCTTCACCACATTTGCTTATGCACCCATTTGTCTTCAGCGATCCTATCATGGAGGTGTGCAGTCAATGGTATGATTTTTTGTTCTTTGATGCCTGGTAACTGATCCCTTTGGGACCACTTGATCACACAGGCTGGTGTGTTCTTCCATGTGGACTTTGTTGCTTCTGAGCTAGATGGCCGCTTGTTTATCTTCAAGCCTTTAAGACCCCAGTCACTATCTCTTTTGATAGCCGGGCACCATCAGCTTTCTTCACCACATTTACTTGTTCACCCACTTTGGCTCCAGCGTTGTGTCGGGAGAGTGAGCATCATAGAGTTCCAATTTAATAAAAGAAGGTATTCATGCTTTGAGGGAGTGTTTGAGTAGAGGCCCAAGGTCCTTCCGCCACCTTAATACTTGACCTATAAATATAGACACATAGATCTATTTCCCCATCCTCCTATATATATTTGCATGTACATGTCTTTGTCTAGACCTCCATGAATGCCCTTTGACAGACCTACACCTTTCAATACTGTATTTTTTCTGTTCTTGTTCATGTTTATAATATTTGACATTTCTTAAATAAACCCTGGTTAGCTTACCTTCAAATGAATATTGACCTTTTAATTTTATTAGTAGGATGACTATCTGGCAAAATGGAACTGCTTGTAGTTTTTCCTAATTGATATAATTTAAGGAATAAATGGCATTGGTCGTTTTGATAAGTACAAAATTTTTTAAGGTTACAAAATTTTTCATTTGCCCTTGTAATATTCAAGTTTATTTTCACCGTACCTTTTTGGTTAGATAATAAACTTCTCTGTTTTAACTGTTGTGACATTTAGCCAATTAGTTCCAATTTATAGCCACCCTATGTGCACCACAAGGAAACAGTGCTCAGTTTCAGGCCATCCTCCCAATTACTTTTATGTGTGAGCCCATTGTTGTAGCCGCTGTGTCAATCCATCTCCTTAAGGGTCTTCCTTAAGGGTCTTCTGACTCTATACTTGTAATACTTTGGAGGAATACTGGGGCATGAGAGAAGCCCCTGGGTCCATATGAACCTGGAAACTTTTCTCCACATACACCTCCTCTCCTGTGGCTGCTGAATGTGAGGAGGCAGTTCTTCCAATGAGCTTGGTGGCCATGAGTTCCCTGCTCCTTCTCTTGCTAATATTGTTGGGCTTGGAAACAAATGACTACATTTCTCCTTAAGGCTAGTGGATTCTTTTAAATGTAAGCAAAGCACATTTTAAAATAGACAATATTGATTTATAGATACTCTACAGACGGACTATGTCACTTTGGGTTTCCAAGACTGTAAATCCTATGGGAGCAAAAGTCACCTATGCACCTTGGACAGCGGCTGAACCCAAACTGCTCACCTGTGGTTAGCAGCTCAATGCATACACTCTTTACCACTCAGACTGCCCCCCCACCCCAGGATTCTCACTGCCACTGAGTCAATTCTGACACGTGGTGATCCCATGGGACAGGGCAGAACTCTCCTTGTAAGTTTGCAAAATGGTAACTCTTCATGAGAGTGAAAAGCAGAGTAGCTGGTGGTTTCAGACTGGTAACCTTGCAATGAGCATATAATGGATTGTGCTACAAGCACTCCTGAACAAGCCAGCAGAACAAAGTCTACTTTGCAGAGTGTCCGATACACTGGGGTGCATAAACATTGGTTGGGGGAGGGATTTTTCTCCATCCCTTGGGAATGGTGTTGGTAGAAATCAATAGCAGCAAAATTTCTCAGTCTACCTAAGCCATCCTATGTATGTGTCAAGGCAGTGAGGTGAGATGGTTAGCAAAAAATAGCCTCCATTTGTGTCCCTCCCCTATGACGCCATGTAGTGGTATATAAGGAAATGTCTTCTAGCTTCACCAGAGTAGTTTCCAGAAGCCAAGAAGAACCACTGGGTCATATAACTGAATCTTATGCACAGTGCAGGAAAGGCCCTGGACAGAACGTTTCCATTTCTTCCCAAGCAGCAGCAATAGTTGGCCTGTAGGTTTTATTCAGAAAGGCATGCGATCCATGAAGGTATCATATTGAGTGATAGCTTTTCTTTTCCCATTCACCTCCTGGCTACTTGGAAATCTGCACCAACCTGAGAGTACCCCAAAGTGGAGGAATGACATCCCACAAGGAATACTTATTTGTACTATTTACCCAAAACATACAATAAATTAGTCTTTTATCAAGTGAAGCCAGCCAAAGTACCATACGGACACTGAAACCAATTTGGGATCCTGGAAGATATCCAGTCATGGATGTGCCATTACGTATTTCTCCACCGTTTCATAGACATTCTGACCTTCCATTGTGGCGACCGAAAGAGCCTCTAGTACCCTGATTTCACTTTCTGGGGAAAAACTATTTGTCTTTTGTTTACCTTAGTCAGAAAGGAACCAAGTCTCTATACTGGAAAAATTACTGTTGTAATTAGCTTCACGTAATTTTGCACAATAGTGCAAGAATAGATGATTTCATCCCTGTTTCAACTTAATTGGAACATAATTACACAGTAGAGCTGCAAAATTGGAATCTAAATAAAAACTACTATGAAACCATCTACATTAATATAAGAAAAATAAAATAACTAAAGAATTTTTGAAATGCTGCTCTAAAGAATAAAATCAACACTGAGACATTGCATCCATCCAATGAATTAAGTAGGTTTTCACATTAAAGAGCAGACTTTATTTTATTGATCATAAAAGTAGCTATTAAAAAGAAACAAATCAGTGGTCTATGAGTTGATTCTGACTCATGAACACTACATTCATTGCAGCATTGAGCTGCACGATAAAGTTTGCAAGAATGGAACCTTTCAGAAGTAGATTGTCAGGCTTTTCTTCCAAAAAAGTCAATCAAATTAAATAAATGACTAGAACTAAACACTCTCTAAAGGAGCCCTGGTGGTGTAGTGGCTAAGTACTTGGCTGAAAACCTTAAGGTCACTTGGTTACATTCAGCAGCTGCTCCAGGGAGAGAGACGTAACAGCTCCTGTAGAGATGTATCGCCTTGGCAACTGTGCGTCACAGGATCACTAGGAGTGGCATCAACTCAATAGAAACTGACTGTACACTTTTTAATAAAGAATGTAAACATAATTATATTTAAAATTTTAATTAGACAAACATTTCCTTTCTGGAGTATTCTAGTTACAAAGTTTACCATGTAGTTGGCTACTGACAGTATATTAGCAATTTCCAAAAGTATATATTTCAAAGAAGCTATATTCTCTGATTATATCCTCTGATTGTACATTGTAGAAAACAAAGATTAGCCACAGTTTCAGTAGTAGATTTGACAGATTGAAATCTGTCCTCAAAAAGATGCATTGAAGTACTTAACCAATGTACTTGCGAATGTGAACTTTAAAATTAGGGTCATTAGTGATTTTGTTGGTGTCCATGAAATACCACTGATGCCAGGAGGACCCTAAGTTCATCTGCGTGGTGTCTTGTCAAAGAGCATATCCCACACGGAGATAGATACAGACAGAGGATGAGCAGTGGGGCGGTGAAGAATGTAGATGTGGCTACAAACCCAAGAATGTCACGTATCGTAGGCAGCGGATATTAGGGTCCGTTTGTAAGAGCCACTAAGAAAGTATGTCTGATACCATTTCTCATATGTCTAGCATCTTGGACTGTAACTCAATCTCTGATCTTATAGATCACCCAGCCCTGAAAAACTAAAACTCGAAATAAAATTATAACAAGATAGGATTTTTGATCATACTCTGGAACACCATCAGATTAGGGTACCACTTAACTCAAAACCACCAGCCACTCCTCAAGAGAAAGACAGGGCTCTCTTCTGTTTACAGATAGTGACGGTCTCAGAAACCCACAGGAGCAGTTCTACACTGTCCTAGAGTGTCGCTAGAAATCGGCATCGACTGACAGAAAGGGCGTGTGTCAATAGAAAGACATACATTGGTGTTTAGTTGATGAAGCTCAAGCACTGCCTTCAGTATGGATTGAACTTAAAGTACCCAAATCCTGGACTAGTAAGTAATATCATGTTAAACTGAGAGAAGATTGAAAAATCTTCCAGAATGTCATTTTGCTTGACTCCACAATCAATCCTCATGGAAGCACTGACGAGATCAATAATGCATTACATTAGTTAAATCTGCTGCATAAAACAATTTAAAGTGTTGGACAGTAGGGATATTACTTTGAGGACTAGGGTTCACTCCATTGGAGCTATGGCACATTCGATTGCCTCATAGGCAAGTGAAAGGCATGAATAAGCAAGACCCAAAAAATCAAAGCATTTAAACTACGGTGCTGGCAAGGGATCTCGGAAGTACCGAGGACTGTCCAATGAACACACAAATCTGTCTTGGAAGAAGTACAGCCCGAATGCTCTTTTGAGACCAGGACGGCGAGGTTTGTCTCATATACTATGGTCATGTTGTCAAGCGATACCATTCTCTGGAGAAGGAACATCGTGTTTCTGTAAAGCAGCAGCACAGGGAAAGGAGGTGGGCCTTTGACAAGATGGACGGACACAGTGGCTGCAACAGCGCCCAATGGAACACCAGTTGTGAGCATGTCCCAGATCCGGGCTGGGTTTTGTTCTGTTGTGTGCTATGAGCCAAAACTGACTTGATGTCACAAAACAACCACGCCAACACATTTGTACTATGAGCAAAAGGTGCTACCTTAAGTAAGAGGAAGAGAACAAAACAAGGACAACAACATGATGTCTATGAAACCATGATTCAAACTTCCATATTAATGAGTGCCTGAAAATTTAGCACAATGTGGATCAAAAATTTTTTTAAAGTCTGATATATGATAGCATAAAGAAAACAGCCAGTTTGCAATCCACTGGCATATGTATGGTGATATTATCTGGCTTCTAAAATTGATCTGAAATTTTAGCATTTTACTAAAGTCGACCACCACTTATATTTTTATTCCTTTTTTTCCCACAAACTCTTTAAAGGCCCTTGTATATAATCTACTTTATATACTTCATTATCTCCATGGGAGAAAGATGGAAGTTTCTCCTCCAGCAAAGGTTTATAACATCAGAAATGCAAAGAGACCTTTCCACCGTGACCTTCTGAGACAGACTCCATGGCTGCGTTTGTTTTTTGGCTGGAGTTTATACTTCATAATTACAGAAGACCAATATATTACTTCTAAATATTTATTTCCAAAGAACATCTTGTTACATGACATTTGATAGGATAAACTTTATCTGAGATGAAGAAGAATATGTATCATGAAAACAGTGAGTTGATATAAATATACAGACTTGGGAAGCAAAGTACATATTAAAGACTTCCCTATCTTCAAGCGTTTTCCTGAAACAAGGTAGTTTATATGCATCTATTAAAATTAAGAAAAAATGCCACAGCAATGCAACTAAATCACTCATTTAGTCAGTTGTAGGAGGCATCTGGCTGATGAAGGTGTTTACTGATGGGTGACCATTTAGTCCCCTGGACCTCTGTGTCTTTGCAGACAAAAGCATTGCAAAATGACTGTTATTTGTGACTTTTCTGCTAAAAACATTGAGAGATAACTCAGTTATTTAACATCTCTTTAAGGCTTTCTTGAATCTTGCATATCCATGTGATTGTCTTAGAACATAGTGCTTTTATTATTCAAATGTTAAGAAAGTGTGACTAGTTAAGTAACATTTGCATAGATAAGAGTTTAGGAATGTTTTTTAAGTTCTTTGATGTTTGTTTTGTAACCAATTCCATGTAAGAAGTGTATAAAAACCAAGCTTCAAATATACTGGGGACTTCAGTCCTTGAGATTGGAGTCCTCCAGATCCCATGCTTTGTACATATCTCTTTCTTTTCCTTTCATTCAAACCCAGCTTGATGCAGTATAACTGGTCTAATGCCCCCCATTAGTCAGTAGCAACTGCTGCCAAGAACCAGAGGTGGTGTCTTTAGATCTTACACCTTGAGCAAATGCAGAGGTGAAGGATGACACCAGGCATCAGAAGTTCAGGGTTTCTACTCTTCTTGTTGCACTCAAGTTAACTGACTTTGTTTTTATCACTCATTACATGTTTCTTCCAAGCTCTATCTATAGAACTAGAGGGAGGGGCCAGCTGGACAATGGGAAAAGCTAATCATACTGAAATCTCCATGGCCTAAACCCAACTCTTCCCCTTTATAAATCTTTTCAGTCTTGAATAATATGTGACATAATTTCTATACGCTTTCTTCTTGAGTTTATTCTTATACTTCTTATGATACTCTGATAAATCCTATTTTTTTCCTAAGCTTAGAACACAATTTTGTACTCTAGGATATAGTACATTTATTCATTGTGTTTCTGCTGAAATATAAGTGTGATCAGAGGTATCTTTTACTACCTGCCTAAGTTGGGCTAGTCATTTGCTACTGAGATTATTGAAATGAAAAATTACTTCTTTTAGAATCAGTCTCATACTGATGAGAAACATAAGGTATTGGAGATAGCGCACACCCACATCAAACCAAGCCACGTTCTTTGTGCTAAGACATAGAATGGATTAAAATATAGCCTCTGTGTGCTTGCTCAGATATGCTAATTCCCTCAAGTTTTTGTGCATCGTATTATTTTTTGAAGCAATAAATATTTATGGGATGTCTACACTATACTGAATTATGTTCCTGATAGAGGAAATACAGATTTGAATTAAACAAAGAGCTATTATAATGTAATAGTCATTCTTGTAGAAAAAGAAAATAAAGAAGTGAACAAGCGAACATTATGGATAAAATACAGACAGGTAATTTGGGGAAAGGGGAGTGGTGACAGTGGTAAAATCTCCCTTGTGTTCAAGCCCTTGTCAAGGGACAGTGGTCGGCCAGTGGAGGGCTCCATGCAGCAATCTGGTGAGAATGATGTCACTGAAGGTTCGAGACAGACTAGGAAGAAAACCCTAGAGAAATATGTCTCAAAAATAAGCTCATGGAATCCTAGAGGATCCCAACATTCTGATTCTGTTTGCATGAATTTGCCATGAGTCAGGGCAAGACTCAACAGTAGTTAACAAGAACAAGATTGACGGTTATTGTGAAAAAGGAATGCCCTTTTAAATGGAGATTTCCCCCCCTTTTTCCTTCCATTTGAGCAGAAAATTGAACATCTGTGAGAATAAAACTATCAGACATATTAAGGACACAGAATTTATTCCAAACAAATTCTAAAGCAATGAGAAGACATTCAACAAGAAGTGTGTTTGCTTCCATAAATAACAACAAGAAGTCAAGTGCGAAATAAAATTAGTTGGAATCTTGAAAGCCAACATGGTATGCTAATGAACTGGATGTTGGGTTTGAAAAGGAGATTTCAAGGATATTTGCTATGATTTTTGAACGGTTTGTCAGTGGATAAGTCATGTAGATGGGAAAAACTGCATCTGAGATGTTTATTGGGAGGAGAAGGAGTAGTGCTCTCCTCTTGTCCAGTAAAGATAAGTTGCACTGAAGTTGAGCTGTGAGGGATATATGTGAGTGGGCAACCTACAAGAAAACACGTATTTTTCTCAAAGTTACGTATTTACGTTCTTTACAAAACAACCCTATTACCTTCAAAGTACTCCCTGTTACACTTCATACAAGGAAGTATCCCCTACAAAACAAGAATTATGTTGGGTGGAGTGGAGATTTCAGAGTACACGTTTGTCCCACTAGGCAAGGATCAAGCAACTCACTCTGGGTTAGTGCATCCTGTGCCATCACCTGGGAAGATCCTTTCTGGTCACAGTACTTTTTTTTTTTTTTTTTTGTAAACGCACTATCATGGAACCTTGTTTTTTTTTTAGTGATGGCCAATTTAAAAGAACAGTATGCAGCTGTGAAATTTTGTATCCTGCTCAGGAAAAATGCTATAGCAACTGTTGTGACATTGAACACAGCTCAGGACAGCGTTATGGGAAAATTCCAAGTGTAGCAGTGGTTTTCTCATTTCAAAAGAGGTGAAATGTTAATTGGTGAGAAACCTCATTCTGTATGTTGGTCATCTTCACAAACAGATGAAAATGGCAACTTGTAGTGCATTTGGAGTTAATTCTATCAGGTCAGACTGTTGACCAAGTTTTCTATTTAGAGGTTCTGAGAAGATTGTGTAACAGTTTACAACAAAACATTTGTGATTTGTGACAGATGGGGGTTGTTTTGCCACCATTACAATGTACCTGCTCATGCAGCCATCTTAGTGTTCCAGTTTGGGGGCAAAACTAACAAACAAACAAAAATGCCTCTCTTGCCTCACATACTTTCTTATCTGACATGACTCTCTCTATGTGACTTCTTTTTGTTCCATGAATGAAGAGGGACATGAAAGGACAGCAATTTGACGATGTAGAAGAGGTGAAGCAAATATGAGGGAAGTGCTGTCAGCCATCAAAACAGATGAGCTTCAAACATGTTTCCAAGAATGGAATCACCAATTTGACAAATATATTAAGTATAATGGAGAGTACTTTGAAGGTGATAAGGTTGTTTTATAAAAAAAAAAATTTTAATGCATAGCTTTGGGATAAAAATTCGATTTTATAATGGTAAATATGTATGCATTATATATTTATATGTAAACTAGTAGCACCTAATAATTATAGATGTAATTATGTATCTATATTTCTATCTATCTACTTATATTAGTAAACAGTGTGGGGCCCATATCTGATCTCTTCTGTACTCCCTATTGCCATGAGGCAGAGATAAGATTTCCCTCCCACAGTTCTCTAATTCTGTGACAGGCTTAATATTCCACTGCAATGACCACACAGAAGTAATAGACAATACTGACAATTATGGAGGCTTAGAAAGAGAATTAACAGATTATCAAAAGTCAGGATTAGGAAACAGAATATAGTCATTGGTCTACAGCAAAATCTTTCCTCAGCTAGTAGTCAATCTCTATTCATTCAATCACATAATTTGGGTTGTTGACATTTATTTTCATTATTCACTGAAAGTAGGATCACTTTAAAAAGGCACTCTGCGCTCTGTGTAACATGACTCATATCCTTGTACAATTTAATCTTTTCTTGCTCTTTTTCTCCAGTCTATATAATAGTACTGATATGGTGGTACTATTTTTTTTTGCTGTGCATATAAAAATGTTCATTGCAGCATTAAAGTAGTAAAACCAGAAGACAATCTCAATTCCCAATAATAGAAATATTCAGCAGAATATTATGCATTCATTAAATGTCATATTTGCAACGAATATTTAATGACACAATATAAGCTCTCAATTTTTCTTTCTTTTTTTTACATTTTATTAGGGGCTCATACAACTCTTAATCACAATCCATACTTATACACACATCAATTGTATAAAGCACATCCGTACAATCTTTGCCCTCATCATTTTCAAAGCATTTGCTCTCCACTTAAGCCCTTTGCATCAGGTCCTCTTTGTTTTCTCCCCCCCTCCCTGCTCCCCCATCCCTCATGAGCCCTTGATAATTTATAGATTGTTATTTTGTCATATCTTGCCCTATCTGGAGTCTCCCTTAACCCCCTTTTCTGTCATCCATCTCCCAGGGAGGAGGTCGCATGTGGATCCTTGTAATCGGTTCCCCTTTTCCAACCCACTCACCCTCTACTCTCCCAGTATCGCCTCTCACACCCCTGGTCCTGAAGGTATCATCCACTCTGGATTCCCTGTGCCTCCAGCTCCCATATGCACCAGTATACAACCTCTGCCCTATCCAGTCCTGCAAGGTAGAATTCGGATCATGGTAGTTGGGGGGGAGAAAGCTTCCAGGATCTGGGGGAAAGCTGTGTCCTTCATCGGTACTACATTGCACCCTGACTGACTCATCTCCTCCCCTAAACCCCTCTGTGAGGGGATCTCCAGTGGCCGACAAATGGGCTTTGGTTCTCCTCCACTCTGCACTTCCCCCTTCATTCACTATGGTATATATATATATATATATATATATATGTATATATATATATATATATATATATATATATATATATATATATATATTTGGATGATGCCTTATACCTGGTCCCTTTGGCACCTCGTGATCGCACAGGCTGGTGTGCTTCTTCCATGTGGGCTTTGTTGCTTCTGAGCTACGTGGCCGCTTGTTCACCTTCAAGCCTTTATATTTGGAATTATTATTGATATACTTTCATATATAATGTCACACAGAAGTGTCTGTTAGTTTGCCATAATGTGTGGTTTTTGTGTTGCTCTAATGCTGGAAACTGCAATATTTTAATGATACTTTTCCTATATTTCTAAGGTCTGTTTGATTCACATAAGCTGAATATCCTAGGTAAAGAACAATAAATGTGAAACAAGTGAGAAATGGAAGTTTTTCTCAACTATTTTAGATGATAGGAATTTGTTTTTCTTTGCCAAAAAATATTTTTCCCCATCTGATAGAATCCTGATATGACTACTTTAAACCAATTTGTTCTAACTTTGGATCCCAACCTCCAAATTAATATGCTCATAGAAAGGTAGTAGCTCGCCACATTAAATAATATCCAAGAGGTATTTTTCACCTATATTAACCTAAGAATCCAGGTAGTAGAAAGGACAGCAAATTATATTCTCATTTTCTTTTTAAAACTAGAGTATGGAACTTAATCAAAGTCATTGAAATTTTGCATTCCAGCAAATTTCTTTAGATGTAATTAATAAATTTTCTTACAGCATCCATTCATTTAACCTTCATAACATTCTGAAGAAATTACTGTAACATGGATTAAATTTTCTTTTCTTTCCCTTTATTTAAAAAAAGTTTCAGTACTGTTTTAAGCTGGGTTGACTAGATAAATAAATGGAGAGACACTAATATACATACACTCACATGTGTAAGAGAGAGCTTTATATTAAAGAGAAATTGCATATTGAGATAACATCCCTGCTCAGTCCAGATCAAGTACATAAGTCCAATTTTAACCAATAGGTGTAATAATAGTCCTTAAATCCCACTTCAAACTCACATGGCCACATGTAATGATGCAAAATGCAGGATGATCACAGGCGGGTGGGTGCTAAGTCTTGCGGATCCAATGGCAGTGGAAGCATCTCAGCGCTAGTGCAGGTCTACGTGGCTTCTCCAACTCTTTGAGTGTGATGCGTCCTCAGTAAGGTGAATGCAGAGAGAGGGAGGCTGGCCTCCAAGGAGCTATTTATCTAGGTCCACTTCAATCAAACTGCAAAATGATTGACAGGCTAAACTCCACCCCTTCCATTTTAATACCCTGAAGTTGATATGAGATTATATAACTGCCCCACGTATTTTCTTTGTCTCCCTGGTCACGATGGCCATATTGGGCATTTAAAGAGGTGTTGAGGGTATTGGAGACACCCGTGCTGTTCCAGTAAGTTTCCCTATTGAAGTGAGGCGGGGGTGGGGCCAGGATGCTTCCAACTTCCATCCTCCCTTCTCTGATTCTGACACCGTTCTATAAATACTTCGTAAACTTCCCCAGTAAAGACGTCCAACCCTGTACTTTCCTTTGTTGAGAATTCTTCATTTACTTGTTGGATTTATTGACTTGTTATGACTTTGTTGAGATCTTCTATTCTTCTTGTACAGTGTATGCAGTCTCTGTATTAATAATTTATCAAATTTATTGTCCTAGGAACTCTTGGCCAGTGATACTGACAAACATGTTTACCACTGTCTATTTTTTCACTATTCTACTAGCCAAAATGTGGAAACAAGCTAAAATGATGCCAGCGCATGAATGTATGAAACAAATGTAATACACAGATAAAATAAGATATCGTCATCTCAGCCAAAAGGGGATATGAAGTATAGATACAGGCTACAGCATAAATGAACCTTGAAAACAGTATGTTGAGTGAAATAAGTTAATCACAAAAGAACAAAAACGGGCTTATTGCTAATTTAAAGTGACACATATAAACAAATACATGCAGAACAAGGCTTATTATTGAATACCAGCGATGGTTAAGAGATGGTGAACAGGAGCTGTATAGGACGCAGTGAGTTTTTACTTAAGGTTTTGTAACATGTACCAGTTTGTTTTTATGCCATTTTATTTAGGGGCTGATACAATTCTTATCATTATCCATAAATACATCCATTGTGTCAAGCATATATGTAGATTTGTTGCCATCATCATTCTCAAAACATTTGCCCTCCACTTGAGCCACTAATATCGGCTGCTCATTTTCCCCCTCCATCCCCACTCCCCCCTACCTCAGGGACCCTTCGTAATTCATAAAATATTATTATTTTGTCATATGTTACACTTTCCAAAGTCTCCTCCCACCCTCTTCTCTGCTGTCCATTGCCCAGGGAGGAGGCTATATGTAGATTCTTGTAATCAGTTCCCCATTTCGACCCCACCCTCCACCAGGCATAGCCACTCTCATCACTGGTATTGAATGAGTCATCTGTGCTGGATTCCCTGTGTTTCCAGTTGCTCTCTGTACCAATGTACATCCTCTAGTCTAGGCAGATTTTTAAGATAGAATTGGGATCATGATGGTGGGGTGGAACATTTAAGAACTAGAGGAACGTTATATGCTTCATCGTTGCTACCCTGTACCCTGACTGGCTTATCTCCTCCCCAGTAAGGGGATGTCTGGTTGGCTACCAATGGGCTTTGAATCTGCACTCTCCACTCACCCACATTTACAATGATATGATTTTTTTGTTCTTTGATACTTGATAACTGATCCCTTCGACAGCTCATGGTCACACAGGCTGGTGTGTTTCTTCCATGTGGGCTTTGTTGCTTATGAACTAGATCGCCACTTGTTTATCTTCAAGACTTTAAGACCCCAGACACTATATCTTTTGATATCCGGGCACCATCAGCTTCCTTCACCATGTTTGCTTATGCACATGTTTGTCTTCATTGATCGTATCAGAAAGGTGTGCACCCACTGATATGATTTTTAGTTCTTTGATGTCTAATAACTGGTCCCTTCTACACCTCATGGGCAGACAGGGTAGTATGCTTCTTCCTTGTGGGCTTTGATGCTTCTCAGCTAGACGACTGCTTGTTTATCTTCAAGCCTTTAAGACCCCAGAAGCTATATCTTTTGATAGCCGGGCACTATCAGCTTTCTTCACCACATATGCTTATGCACACATTTTTTTCAGCAATTATGTCTGGAAAGTGTGCATCCTGGAATTCCAATTTAATAGAACAACATGTACTTGCATTGAGTAAGTGCTTGAGTGGAGACCAATGTCCATCTGCTGCCTTAATACTAACCCTATAAATATATGCACATAAATCTTTTTCCCCACACTCATATAAATATATTTACATTCCAGTCTTTAGAACTCTATAACTACCCTTTGCCTCTTTGTTCTTTCATCTATTTCCTTTTACTTTCCTCTTGTCCCACTATTATGCTCAGCCTTCATTTGGGTTTCAGTAATTTATCTTGGTTACCTTGCCCTTGCTGAATCCCAACCAGACCTCTCACACCCTCCTTGCCACTGATTTTGGATCACTTGTTGCTCCCCTGTCCCTGAGTTGGTCAGTACCACCATCTTAACCCCACCTCTCCCTCTCCTGTGCTCCCCACCCCGAACCATTGATCCCGTTGTTTTCTCCTCCAGACTATTCATCCAGTCTATCTTATCTAGATAGATCTGCAGAGATAATAATATGCACCAAAAATCAAGCCATAGCAAGATAGAGATGAGTGAGAACACAGTGATGACAACAAAAAAAGAAACCAATTAATTAAAAGAAAAAATTTTCAAAAGAAAGAAAAACCTGTAAGTAGATCAAGGTCTAATATTTGATCTCTAGGCGTGTCCTTCAGTCAGTTCTGTTGGGGTGCCATGCTCTGGTCCCAGAGTCTGTCCTTTGTATTCCTTTGTACTCCCTCAGGGGCTCCCTGCTATGCTCCCATGGTTGCTCTGCTACACACTTTTAGTGGTTTGTGTCGGTGTCACAGGGTCAGTCTGGTCCAGTCCCAACATTGAGTCTCCAGTGTTGTCCCCCTTAGGACCCTGGGCCATCAAAGGATGGTGAGTCCCATAATGGGAGCATCCATATTGTCCACTCTATGCATTGGCTGCTCAGAGTGGGGATATCGTCCCCCAGGCCTGGTGGGCCAGGCTGTGCTCCACTCTCTCTTCCTCCCCCTTAATTTGCTCCCATTTACTCTGATCAGACATGCTCCTCTCCCCTAACTGCAGCTTTAGTGGTGTCCTCTCACATAAATTCTTCTGGGGGGAGGGGCAGTTGTCCACGTAGCTGATATGGGTGGATGAGCCCTCAGGCCCCTCCACTGGCTCCCCACTCCTAGCCGACATGCTGCATTCATCTGGCTTTAAATCTGGTCCCTCTTTCCCTGTGGAGACACAAACAATACCCTCCCCTTGGGTGGGTCAGTGCCCTATTCCCCCATCACACATCTTATTTTTTTCTTTTCTTTCCCCTTTCCTCCCTCCACCCCTTTTTTAGTTGGCTACCATATGTAACCCCTGGATTTGGTATGGCCCCTGCCAAACTACCTTGACCTCACCCATGGAGTGTTTGTACACAGTAGCTTTTTCCTGTGCCTCTTTTGCATTTACCTTTCTGTTTTTTATATACATGTAAAGTTACCTCAGCAGAGTCATGTTATACTTGTCCTTTTGTGCTTGGCTTACTTCACTTAGCATAATTTCCTCCAGTTGTTCCCATGCGATGATATGCTCATGTGTTCATCACTGCGTTTTAGTGATGCACAGTACTCCATTGTATGTATGTACCACAGTTTTTTAATCCATTCTTCTGTTGATGGAAATTTGGGTTGTTTCCAACTCCTTGTGATTGTGGACTGTGCCGCAATGAACATTGTAGCACAGATGTCTGGCCGTGGTTTGTTTCTTGCCTCTTCTGGGTATATGCCCAGTAGGGGAATTGCTGGGTCGTATGGTAATTCACTTTCCATCTATTTGAGAAATCACCAAATCCATTTCCATAGTGGCTGTACATACCTACAGGTCCATCAGCAGTGGATGAGAGTTCCTATCTCACCACAGCCCCTCTAACACTTGTTGCTTTCTGATTTTTGAATTTGGCTGTCTTTGAGGGTGTCAGGTGGTATCTCATAGTTGTTTTGGTTTGCATTTCTCTTATGGCTAATGATCGGAAACATTTTCTCATATGTTTATTGGCCATTCAGATTTCAGACTCTGTGAAACTTCTCTTCAGGTCCTTTGCCTTCCTCCGCAGTGGGCAATTAGTTTTTCTCTTATTGAAAGCTTTCAAAGTATTGTAGATTTTAGTACTGAGGTCTTTGTCTGATGTGTCATTGCTAAAGATGTTTTACCAGTTGGTGGACTCTCTTATTACTCTCTTGGTGAATTATTTCAATGTACTCAGGTGTCTTATCTTCAGTATATCCCACTTGTCTCTTTGTGACTCCTCTGCATTTGTATCCTTCCCTATTTCTGATACCCTATGTATTCCCTGTGCCAAGGTTCTCAGGTTTGTCAAATTCCCTCATTAATGGCCCTAATTGGGGTTTTATCTCAAGTTCTGTGATCTACCTTGAGATTATTCTTGTGCATGGAGTGAGGCAAGGGTCTTGATTAATTGTTCTGCAGGTAGACATCCAACTTTTCTAGCACCATTTATTAAAAATGACCTCTGCTTCTCATATAACATTTTGGGCCCTTATCAAAGATCAGTTGCTTTTATGCTGATGCTTTTATTTCTGGGTTTTCAGCTCTTTACCATTGGGTTGAATATCTGTCATTACGCCAGTACCACACTGTTTTAATTAGTGTGGCCATATAGTACCTGTTTAAGTAGGGTAGAGCATGCCCTCCTACTTCCTTCTTCTTGAGGAGTTCTCTACTAATTCTGGGCTTCTTCCCCCTCCATATGAAGTTGGTAATTTGCTTTTCCCATTCTTTGAAGAAGGATGGTGGTATTCATATCGTGATTGCATTGAACTTATATAGTGCCTTGGGCAGAACTGACATCTTTGCTATATTGAGTCTGCCAATCCACAAGCATGGGATATCCTTTCATTTGTTGAGGTCACTCTTGATTTCTGGAAGTAGTGTTTTGTAATTTTCCTCATACAAGTTTTTCAATTTTTTAGTCAGGTATATGCCTAGGTATTTCAATTTAGCTTGGCTATTGTAAAGGGTACTGCCTTTTAATCGTCTCTTCTGTGAACTTGTCTGATGTGTAGAGCAGTCCAGAAGACTTCTATCTGATGATTTTGTATCCTGCCACTCTGCCATATTCTTCTATTGCTTCCAGCACTCTGCTTGTGGAGTTTAAAGGATCTTCGATATATAGAATCATATCGTCTGCGAATAATGATAATTTTGCCTCTTCCTTCACCAGCTGAATACCTTTAATATCTTTTATTTATGTTATGTTGTTAGCTAGGACTTCCAGTATGGTGTTAAATAGGAGTGGGGATAAGGGGCACCCTGTCTGGTCCCCTTTTTCCGTGGAATTGTTTTAGTCTTTTCTCCATTAACTGCCACATTGGCTATTGGTTTTTCATATATGGCTTGTATAATATTGAGGAATTCTCCTTTATTCCTATCTTCTTGAGTGTCTTAAGCAGGAATGGGTGTTGGCTGTTCTCGAATGCTTTTTTTTTTTTTGGCTAATTTTTTTTGTAAGCATTTTATTTTATTTATTTATTTATTTATTTTTAACAATTTATTGGGGCTCATACAATTCTTTTCACAGTTCATACATATACATACATCAATTGTATAAAGCACATCTGTACAGTCTTTGCCCGAATCATTTTTTTCTCCTTTCTTCTTTTACATTTTATTAGGGACTCATACAACTCTTACCACAATCCATACATATACATACATCAATTGTATAAAGCACATCCATGCATTCTCTACCCCAATCATTCTCAAGGCATTAAGTGGAGAGCAAATGTCTCGAATGCTTTTTCCGCATCTATCAATATTGTCATATTGTTGTTATCATTTTTCCTGCCAATGTGGCAAATAATGCTGATGGTCTTTTGTATGTTGAACCATTCCTGCATCCCTGGTATGAATCCCACTTGGTCATGGTGAATTCTTTTTCTAATAGGCTTTTATATTCTGTTGGCCAGTATTTTGTTAAGGATTTTGCATCAATGTTCATTAGGGATATTGGTCTATAGTTCTCGATTCTTGTGGCATCTTTGCCCATTTGAGGTATCAATGTTATACTACCTTCATACAAAGAGTTTGGGAGTTTTCTGTCTTTTTCTATGTTCTCGAAGTTTGTATAAGATTGGTGTCAGTTCTTCCCTGAATGCTTGGTAGAATTCTCCCGTGAAGCCATCTGGCCTGGGGGAATTTTTTTTGTTGGTAATCCTTTCATTAACATTTCTATTTCTTCTATTTCTATGGGTCTGTGGAGGTTCTTGAAATCCATTTGGAATAATCTGGAGAGGGATTATGTTTCCAAATATTTTTCCATATCTTCCAAATTGTTTAATTTGTTAGAGTATAGACCTTCATAGTACTGTGCAATTATCATTTTGATTTCATTAGGGTCCATTGTAATGCCAGTTTCATCCTTCATCCTTGCAAATTTCATTTGCTCCATCCTTTCTTTAGTTAGGTTTGACAGAGGTCTATCAATTCTGTTAATTCTTTCAAACAACCAACTTTTAGTGGCATTAATTTTCTCATAGTTTTCTTGTTTTCCCCATCCTGTATCTTGGCTCTGATTTTTATTATATCTATCCTCTTGCTATTTGTAAGGTTGTTCTGTTGACTCTGCTCTAATTGGTGTAAGTTTTGTGTCAGCATATCATCCACGAGTCTCTCCTATTTTTTAATTTGTGCATTTATTGCTATCAGCCTTCCTTTGATTTTGGTACATCTTATTTTTGTTCTTATTGGTTTCTAGAAACTTCCTGATTTAATCTCTGATCTGGGTCAATACCCATTCCTTTTGCAATAGCAAATTGTTCATCCTCCAATTATTTTCCCTAGTTTTCTTCACCGTCCTTTTGTTAAAAATGTTGCAATGTTTAAAGATAATGATTGTGAAATCAATTAATGTAGCTGTTATCAATAAGACGTAGACATGAAAAATGGGTAACTGACAAAGGCTGTGTTGAATGAGAAGGGTTCAAAATATTTATGGAAAAAGTAATTGAAAGCTAATACAATATTTACATGATTCTTTTGAAACCCCCTATAAATGCCTTTCCAATTCAAAGAAGAAGGTGTTGTATCTGCTTATCTGTAACCAAATGTTGCATAGGTTTGTCTTGTTGGTTTGGAGGTTTATGGTCCTGATTTTATAGGACATCCTCTTCGATTGATCTGGTATTCTTTCTCATTTTTTCTGCTCTGCTTCCAAGTTTGTTGCACATTGCTCATGGTCTTTAAAGCTAGCAACACACCATCCATGTATAAATAGTTCCCATTCCTTGGAGCAACAAAGGAAGAAATAAAATCAGGAGTTTGCAGATGAGCATGTTTAACTGAGGTCTGCATTCATATGCATGGGTGTAGCTTAGCCTAGAAACCCTGCTGCATTGAAGGTGACATGTGACTTCTCCTAAGCCCCTTCCTGTAGTACTAATATTCACAATAACATCAAGTAGGTTACATATGAATTTTTTGCATATAAAATATTTGCTCCAGAGACCACCACAATCTAATATCCCATGAAGACCCAGTTTTGTTCATTTATTTTGATTTATTTCACTCATATTTTAAATTAGCTACATTATTTTCCCCTTGGAGAAAATATGAAGACTCATGTGATATAATTTATTCCCATACCCCCCCCCCAAAAAATTGCCAAACTCACGGTCACCAAGTAGATTCCAACTCATAGTGATCCTATAGGACAAGATAGAATTGACCCTGTGGCTTTCCAATACTGTCATTCTTCAGAGGAGTAGAAAGTCTGGTCTGTCTCCCTGAGAGTGGGTAGTGCTTACAAATGGCTGGCCTTGTCATTAGCGCCCAGCATGTAACAACTTAGTCCCCTGGGCTCCATAACCAGCAGACCGCCTTCCAAGGTGCTGTACAAGTGACCATTGCCGTGATCGTCCGCCAATTTCCAGTTGAATTTTACACATATGTGTCAAATTATTAATTATCCTCGGCAGTGTTTTCAAGTTAGTTAGCCTTGGGTGTTAGAAGCTAGACTGATTTTTAGATCTGGACTGAATTTGATGTCTAGCTGTTAAAGTCATTTAGGTCTTACACAAGCAATTGGTAGTTTTCGGTGTCCTGCTGCACTGCTGTGTCTCTCAAGGATTCGCCTTCCTTTTCCTTGAGTCCTGCTTTGTCATGCAGAGGCATGCTATAGGGGTGGCATGTATGTGTGTGCGCGTGGTTGTGTGTCAGCTTATGTGTTTTCTATAGACCACCTTCTGCTCCTGACAACCTTTGACTAACAAACAAACAAAACTAAACTCACTACCTTCGAGTCTATGCTGACTTATAGTGACACCCCGTTGGGTGTCCGAGACTGTCAGTGTTTACGGGAGGAGAGTCCAGACTCTCACCTGCGGAGCTGCTGGTGGTGCTGAACTGCTCACAATGAGGACTGCCCTCCAGTGTGTGCCACTGCATAACTCTTGAGAATGCCAAAAATCAACATGTGCACTCACAACAAGTTTCAAAAAGGAGCCTTCCCATAGTCTTTCTTTTTTCTTTTTAGTTTATGTTGCTACACAATTTGTTGGGAAGAGGTTTCTCAGCAGGGTTTTTTATAACACTTACCTGGAAACGTGCTACCAATCTTATTTGGCATGATCAACCTAGGCCAGTCTCCTTGGCTTCCCATCCTCCCTCTGGCCCGCTCTCTATTTTATCCTTCACTGAATTGATCCCCACTAAATAAAAGAACAAAAACATGTTGATGAACCAAAAATTGAATTAACTTTAATAATTTACTATGTAATTTCATAGCAAGCCTTTTAATGCCCCTGAATTTTCTTAATGCTCGTAATCCTCGGCGAGAAAAACGTGGATGACACTGCGCATTATTTTATTTGGGGGAGGAATATGTTCCTGCGAGCAATTGCTCCGTTACTCCCGTGGATTTGGTATTGTGTGTTTGATGTACATCTCCATATGTTTTGCTTAATTTATTGAATTCGTGCCATTTATGAAAGAGCTGACAAAAGTCACATGAGACAAGAAGGAGAGTGGTCACCATCTTTAAGTCTTTGGGGACACGGGGTAATGCAGAGACTTAAGCCACCAAGCACTGAACAATCCTGGAATTTGGTAGTGAATCTGTTTGGTTCGTTTTTGCCCTCCACAGCCAAGTTACGCGAATCTGGTTCGTTTTTGTCCTCCACAGCCAAGTGACCCAAGGGAAGTCTCAGTTTTCTCTACCATAAAGGAATAATAATTTATTTAACTAGCATCTAATGAACTTTTAAGCAAAAATCTAGTCTAGCACTTTTTACAACCAGACAAATGACTCAATGGGTCACTTTTTTTAGGATGTGGGCTCACCTTTTTGGTGGAGTGTTCATGAGGACCCAAAGTGAAAGTATTGGGGAACTTCTGAGACGTCTCTTGCCTTATACGGAGGTTTCTGGGTGGCTCAAGAAGAACCCTGCTGCGAACATACAGGTTGGTTCACACCCACCTCTTGGGCCGTATCAGAAAGCTGTGGCTTTTGCTTTCATAGACATTAGAGCCATGAAACTCTGTGGGGTGTATCTACTCTGTGACCCACAGAGTTGCCATGGGTTGGAAACAGTTTTACAGAAATGGACTTGTCTGTTTGTTTTGATCTTTTTCATAGTGGTCTTATTCAAGATCAAACTCTGCTGTTTTTGTTTTGTTTCCTATCCTCTGTGGAATGTAATGCTCTTCCTGGCTTATAAAGTGGAAAACATTTTCCATATTCTACTCTGATCTACTGTGTTCATAGAATGGTTAACAGCTCCATTTTTGCGAACTCCCCGAAAATCTGTTGTGTATTGTTTTACAAACTCAAGAAATTTAAACAAAAATCAGTGTCTTCCTCCATAATATAGTAACTTACGTGGTGGATTTGGCTTGAAAAAGCAATGCTCCTTCTTTGACATACCTTTGACCTCACAGTACTCCACAAAGTTTGCCGTGAAGCTTTTCTGATCCCTGTGTGCTCTGCTACTTATGGACGGGAACTTTACATATAAAATAACTTGATTCTTATTCTGGTTCCACCATATGACAATTATAATTATGGATACCATATTTAATAGAACTAATTCCTACTTATGGTCTCTGTAAATCAGGGAAAATGGTACCTACCACATTGTGTTGTTATACCTGATACATAAAATAAGGGCATATAATTAGTATTACAGTATTTAGCACATAATCTATACATCCTAAGTACTTCAAAGGTGGTATCTTGGATACTGCTAAGGTATTTGAAATTTCACTGCTGAATTCATCATTTTAATTTTATCTATCCTGTTTCTAAGTTTAATAATCCAACCACTTCTAGATAATTAAAGAAGGGTTACAAACTTTACTTTTGTGATTCATAGAATAAACCAAACTGATTCAAAAATTCTTAAAAAATATAAGTATTCATTCTTTAAGCCAGGAAGTGTGATTTGTCACACATACCTGGAACAGTCTATACATTTAATCAGATTTGCAAAGGGTTTATATGTAATTATTTTAGTGGTTACATGTTTTAAGGGGAGATTATATGCTTCACAATCATGCTGCATAGCACCATGAATTACTGTTATATAAGAAAATTATATGGGGTCACATCTGACCAGAAGGGAGGAGAATCCAATGTCACATCAGTCCAAGACAATTGCCACAAGGGAGAGGTCAGATGTGCTTCAAGCTTCATGTACACTTTTCTGGCTGGACTCAAAAATAAATTTCAATGTCCAAACAGAGCTCACAGGTAATACTTATAATTATGTTTTTTAAAGGTAACAAGTTACCACAAGTTAAAATCATAAAATATTAAAGATACAGTCTTTGGTCTATTTGCCTCAACTAGTAGCCAAGTATCTCTCTGATGCTTAGTCTTTTAGTCAGGGGGTCCCTTGGCCTCTTCCTTCGTGGGTCAGGAAGCCTGTCTGCTCCTCTGCCTCATAGCTGCCTAGTCTTGGCATGACTCTTTTTTTAAAACATTTTTTGTGAATTAATACAGATATAATATCAGTCCACAGTTCAATCACATCAAGCAGAATTGTTCATTTGTTGCCACAAATCAGTATCAAAACATTGGTTTCCTTCCTGAACTCCTTGACATCAGCTTCCTTTTCATCATTGCCACCACCATTGCACTCACCCCTCACCCAACTCCGCAGAAACCTTATTCTACTGGCTCTCCCTATAGGTCCATCAATCCTGGGTTTCATGTACTGAAAAACAGAAAACACACGTAACAACATTTCAAGAGAGTGAGCCCCGATGACATAACACATCTGAGTGATGCTCTAACATGACTAAACAAAAAATGCAGAAAATGTTGTAAACAGATAAGGCCTAATGTGCATCCGAGCAGGGGTTAGCGGACAAGGTTTTAACTGCTCAAATCAGGTTTACCCCTTTGATCTTCTGTAATCATCTTCTCAATGCACTCTGTTTAGTAACCACACTCCTCCCATTCCTCTATGATGGATAGAGGGAAATCAATGGAGGCTTATTTCCTATGGAGATCCTACAAATATACCTTGGGAGCCCACAGTTAGCCATAGCATTCTGAATGTAGGATTCTCACAATGTAGGCCCCGATGCTACTCCCTCCTTTGATTTTGGATTATATGATTGTCAATCTGCTGGTGACTGATGTTGGTGAGCTTTTTCCATGTGGACTTAGTTCAGATCTCTCTTAGATGGTTGCTTGTTTGAGAATAAGCCTTTAAGGCCCCAGACACTATTTTATTAATTAGCAGGGCACTCTTTAATTTCTTCACCACATTTTGTGATAGCAACTATATTTTCTGTGTTCCCATCCTGAAGGTGAGTATCAAGCAGGGTGGTGGTGTAAGAACGGATTGTTCTTAAATTGGAACTAGGATTTAGTGTGAGTCCCAGACCTATTGCTGGGTCTATGTTTCAGGTTTGTATTTCTTCCAGTGCACACCGTGAATTTTACACATTGCATCCCAGTGATACGGCCTCTAGAGCATGCCACAAGCACTGAACATTCAGGACTCAATGTCCCAACATTCCACAGCACCTGGCCTGGGACTGCAGGATACACCCCGAAATCTGGTCAATGTGGCTCATTTGGTGCATACTATCAGGGACACTATGCGCCTAGGGTCCCCAAAAGCTGTTTCAGTCATTTTTACCCCCAACTAGAGGTTGGTCTGCCGCTTTTCTTACCAACAGGCATGCAATTGAGTTCCCCACACAAGTTTGGACCCTTTCTCTTCTCCTGACTTGTTTTCCCCATTGCTATCCTTCATTCTGCTGTTAGGACTGTTTACCTCTCCAAAGGGACCTCCTCATGGCGTTGCATGATAGCCACTCAGTAGACGCCCTCTTCTTCCTCTCCACTAACCATTTGATCCCAGGTGACCTTCAAAATACATACTTAGAGCTGTGCTGTCTGGTTTATTGGCATCTGTCAGGCTCTCTACCAGGATGTCTGCGCCCCTAGTCAGCAGACAGTGTGCCCTGGGAATCTGAGTTCATGCCTCTCTGGCTGCTTGTTCCGTCCTTTCATGATTAGCTAACTTCACTGAGCACAATGTTTTCCACACCCCTCCATGTCTTGAGGTGGTTCATGGTTACATAATTGTTTTTAGGGATGCATCGTATATAATGTGTGAATATACCAGATTTGGGGGTGTGTGCTTTTCTTAATCCAATCTTCTACTGATGGGAATTTGGGCTGTTTCTGACTTCTTGCTGTTTGACCTGTGCTGCAGTGAACATGGAGAGCAAAGACCTGTTCGTGATCTGGTACTTGTTCCTTCGGGTGTATACACAGGGATGGTATTGCTGGACCTGGTGGTGTTTGAATTACCATCTATTTTAGGAATCACCATATCACTTTCCACAGTGGCTGTATGTATTTACAACTCCACCAGCAGTGAATAAGGGTTCTTATCTCACCACACCCTCTCCAGCATTTGCTGTCCTCAGTCTTTAGTTATGGGTGATAGATGGCATTTCTTGGTTCTTTTGACTTGCGTTCCCCGTTGGCCAGTGAAGGAGAGCATTTCCTCCTGTGTGTACTAGCCAATTGAGGGCCTTTCTTCCTGAGTCTCCCATTAAGGTTCTTTGCTCACCTTCTATGGGGCTTGTTAGTTTTTTTTCTTGTTGTAGGCTTGTAGTAAACTGAAGATTTTAGTGTTAAGTCCTTTGTCTGTTATGTTGCTGCTACACATCTTTTCCAAATCTGTGGGCTCTCATTTTACTCTTTGAATGAAATCTTTTGATCCCAACCGTCTATTTTGTCTTCCATGGAGAGGGCCTGCTTTGCTGTCTCTGGTAGCCTGTGTGTTCCCTGCATCAGTGCACTGAGCGTTGACACCATTTTTTCATGGATGATCCTGATCGCTTGGGATTTGCAGTCAGCTTTTGATCCATTTTAAGTTTTTTTTTTTTTTTGCATGGGTTTTTTATGTGGGTATTGATTTATTCTTTTGCAGTAGAGAACCCGTTTTTCTAGCACCATTTATTGAAGAGAATATCTGCTTCCCATTTCATGCTTATTGAGTCTTTGTCAAAGATCAGTTGTCTGCATGCAGATGTTTCTTTTTATTGCTGGGTTTTCTGCCCTGATCTATTGGTCTGTGTATCTATCATTCTACCAGTACCAAACTGCTTTGACAACTCTGGCTGTGTAGGAGGCGTTGAGGTCAGGTAATGCAAGACCACCTACTTTGTACTTTGAGGGGAGTGCTTTGCCTATCCTGGGCTTCTTTCCTCTCCCTGTGAAGTCAGACATTCGTTTTTCCAGTTCTTTAAAGGATGATTCTGGGATTTGGAACAGATTTGGAATATGGATGCATTGAATTTGTGAACTGTTTTAGTTAGTATTGGTATTTTCACAATATTGAGCCTTCTGATTCAAGAACATGGGCTATTCTTCCATTTATGTAGGTCCCTTTTGGTTTCTTGTAAAAATGTTCTATAGTTTTCTTTCTACGGGTCTTTTTTATTGATTAGAATTATTCTTAGGTATTTCAGTTTTGTGTGACTATTCTGAATGATATTGTTTTATTCAGGGCTTTTTCAGTATTCTCTTCACTGGTGTAGAGCACTCCTGCTTGCTAATTTGTATCCTGATTTCTCCTTGTTAATCTTGCATCCTGCTAACCTACTGAACTCCTCTTTTGTTTCCAACAATCCTATTGTGGACACCACTGCTCTTGGGCTCTATCTTGGTATTACTATTCTGTTCTTTCTTAGGGTCCTAGGGAAAGAACTCTGTTGATTCTGCTACCTCTACAATATCAAGCAAAGATTCTGCATAAGCTCCACTGGTGATGCTTCTTTACATGTGGACACGGGAATCTCCCTGGTCCTGCTTTTGTTTCTCTTATACCTAGAGGAATGGTACAACTGATCAATCCTAGAAGTACAGCCCACCACACCTGCTTCTATCCAGTCATTTACTGGGAGTTGTCAAGATATGAATCAAAGGGCCATGAGTAATTCACTTCACAACATATAAACTCAATAACTAACATATTTGAAAATACTTAAGATATAGATATCTTGTAGTTATATGTTTCTCATAAAATCATACTTTTGAATTTTATTAGTTTCTGTGAAAATATTTATTTTAAGGTTAAGCCATATAGATTTTTCTACAATGTCCTATTCATTAGAATCAACATGCTACCATTTAAGTACCCTATCCCTATGATAGAATGTCTCAGATTTTTTAAAAGTCCAAAAGTAAAAGAATGGCAAGAATGAGGAGCTGCTAGTACCCTCAAACACATTAAGTGGGATTGAAAATGTCACAGTCAATTGGAAACATAGTTTGGTAATTTCTTAAAAATTTAATATATAACTATCATATAATTCACTCACTCTGTGTAGATGTAGGGAATGAATTGTTTATCCATAAAAATCTGTGTAAACAAATAGAAAAAGAAGTTTTAAAAATAAAAAACCGTGGAAACAACCTAAATGTTTAAAAGGTACCGAAACATACATCTACTAAATACGTGAGACCATCTTATTGAATACCTTGCTGGTTTTCCAAATAATCAGACTGAGTGAAAACCTTGCGCGAGCATTCAGGCATCATTTTATTTATATATACTTTTAGAAAATGCAAACTAATTCATAGGAAAACAATCCAGATCGGTGACTGCATCAGTAAAAATGTAGGTGACTAAAAAAAGGAAGATGGGAGAAGTGAAAGTGTAGTTTTTAAAAGTTGCCAAAAAATTATTTAGGATTCCATTATTCTAATTTGGAATACATACACCTATACAGAGATATGCACACTGATTTCTGTGTATATACATATTTATACAACATCATATTTTTATTTTAAAGTGATCTTTGATTTATTATTTGCAAAGTGAAATGAATGACAAAATGTTTCATGCTGATTGGTTAAAGGGTTATATTTCTCTTACTTTTTAAATATCTAAGTGTATGAAGTCTAAAGATTTATAAGTAAATAAAAGTTATGTTTTCTATAATTTATTTTTCCTACCACAATAAATACATTAAATACTTTATATCCAATAATAGAGACACTTTCACTATCATAATTATCCAGTTTTAATTTAGGTAGTCAAAATATAAAAAAATAATGGTAAATATACTTGACTTTTATAACACAAATTGCCTAATCTCAAACTAATTATTTAATTATGACTTTAGGTGACATTTTATAAGAACAGTGCTATAGCAAATAATACTTGATTTTTTTCAATCTTTTAATATAAGATGTGGTTATTTAAATCATGAATAAATATGTTCTATGATTTGATTATTCATTATAAGCTTAAGTCATTGCACCAGTGGAAAATAATAGAAAAAATAGCTGTGTTATTTTTATATAATATTGCTTCTCATATCCTTGATTCTCTGGATACTTTCTTCTAAAAACTGCATTTTAAAACTTTGGTCAAGAAAGCCTAGGCATTGATGTCCTTTATTTGAATATATTGAGAACACTGCAAACCCTGTGAAGTATCCATAAATACATGTACATGAGGGGGTACCCCAGGAAAAAAACGGAAAATAGCTCCACTTGGCAGAACTTTCATGATACGCATTTTTCATACCAGGCACACATCGAGCAACTTACTCTGACTTAGTTCACCTAGTGGTGTCACCTGGGAAGGTTCTCTCCAGTCGCAGTGACTGATTTCATAAAAGCAATTTTGCTCAAACCTTGTATTTTGTGATGGCTGATTTAAGAGAACAGCATTCAGCTGTGAAATTTTATTTCCTGCAGCGGAAAAATACCACAGAAACTGTTGTTATGTTTAACACAGCTTACAAGAACAGTGCTATGGGGAAAGCTCGAGTGTACAATTGGTTTTTCTCATTTCAAAACAGGTGAAATGTCGATTGATGACAAACCTCACTCTGATCATCCATCAACTTCCTGAATGGATGGAAATGTTGACTCATAGTGCATTTGGAGTTTGTTCCACCAGGGCAGACTGTAAATCAAACATTCTATTTAGAGTTTTGAAAAGATTGTGTAAGAATGTATGACAAAAAAAGGCTTGATTTGTGGCAGATAGGACTGGTTTTGCTACCATAACAATGCACCTACTCATGCAGCCATCTTTATGGCCTAGTTTTTCACACACAAAAAAACCAGCATACCTCTCTTGCACCATGCATTTTACTCACCTGGCCTGGTTGCCTGTGACTTCTTTTTGTTTCTGCAAATGAAGAGGAATATGAAAGGACAGAAATTTGATGACATTGAAGAGGTGAAGGGAAAAAAGGGAGGGAAATGCTGTTAGCAATCCATACAGATGTATTTGAAAAAAAGTTTCCAAGAATGGCACACAGATTTGATAACTATAGTAAGTATAATGGAGAGTACTTTGGGGAGTAAGGATTTTTTTGTTAAAAAATTAAATACATAGCTTTGAAAAAAATTCCATTTCAGGGGCTACCCTTTCATATATAAATATAAATATATAAATGCATATATATGCAATTATAAATTATTTTAGAAGGTAATATGAAGAGAACATGGCAAGTACAGTATTAATAAAAGTTGAAACTATAATATTAAATATAATACAGCATTGCTACAAATTTTAATGGAAGAAAGATGAGGCTTTCTACTCCTCTAAAGATGAATGATTTCTAAGATCCACTGGAGCAGCACAGCAGAATTATGTTGAAAATAATCAAAAAGGGTGATTTTCAGTTGATAAATACACTTTCCTTGTATTTAAGCATGGTTCTTTAGTGCATCTGTAGGACAATACATCTTGCTCAACAGTTCCACAGCTTTCAGAGAAGCATGAGGTGCTCTTGAACTGTCCTGGATTTATAGCTCTCCAGGAGACCGTCCCAAAAGCAGTAAGTGAAATAAAATAACAAAACAGAGGAAAAGCACTGCAGCCACTTTTTTTGCAGTAGCAGAACTATTGCAACCATTTAGGAATCTCTATATTGCTGATTATGTGTCTGATGTCTCCATCTCAAGGACTAGGATCCTATTTCTTAACTTTAAACACTATTTGAGATTGGGAATTAAACTGGCCTCATAATTTCCTCTTATGATATGTCTCTGGGTTTGGCTTTCAGCAATTGCAATGCTGTTCCTACAAGAAATCAGGGATTTTTGGGGGGTAAAAGCTTCAACTTTCTTTTTCTTTTTTTAATGTAGTGCTTGAGTTTGTGACTTGGAAATGTAGAGTTCCGCTTTTTCATTCAAGAGTTTATCTGCTGAAAATAGAGCCAATCTACTAGCTACCTTACTCTTCTTATCCTGATAAGATTGTAGGAAAATCTTCTTATTCTGATAAAATGGTAGAAAACATATGATGTGCCATCAGCCATAGACTTTTAATTTTCACTACAAATATTAGATCTCTTGGAGTGATACTATATTTTTCTGTTGCCACAACATATCATTTATCAGCAGTGTTGGCTTCCCTATTGGACAGAGTTCTCCGCAAGGGTATGGCTTGAGTAAAGCTGTGATTTGACTAACGGTGTGTTTTTTGTAGCTAAGACCTCACTGACTCAAGAAATAACATGCAATATTTTATTGGGAACATCTGCTCTACACAACTCCTGTGCTAGGCCAGGTTGACTAGAGAAACAATTTCATTGACACTCATATATGTGTAAGAAAGGGCTTCATATTAATGGATAATTGGATATCAAGAACATATCTCAACCCAGTCCAAATCAAGTCCCTAAATTCTATATTAATCCCTAAATCCCACATCAGACTCATGTAGCCACATACAGTGATGGAGACTGCAGGAAGATCACAGGCTGGTGGGGGCAGACCCTTATCTATTTAATGGTGGTGGAAGCATCACAAGACTTTGGCAGGTCTCAGCTGTGTGACTTGGCAACAGGAAGGTGAAAAATAGATAGATAGATAGATAGATAGATAGATAGATAGATAGATAGATAGATAGATAGATAGATAGATAGAGACAGATGAGAGAGAGAGAGAGATGAGAGAGAGAGAGATCTCAGGATCTTCTTTATGAGAAAGCCATGCCTAACAGGAGGTACCATCAGGTTGTGACCTGATTGAAAGTCTAGCTTCCACCCATATCTACTTACAGATGCCATGTCAGCACACACACACACACACACACACACACACACACACACACACACATAATCTAGCTATCACAACTCCTTTAAAATGTTGAAAAGTCAGGATGTTATTTTGAGGACTAAGGGGTGCCTGATCAAATCTGTGGTACTCTCAATTGATTCATATACATGTGGTTGATATTGAATAAGGAAGCCTGAGGAATAATTGATGTGGTTGATTATGGTGCTAGAGAGTGACTTAGACTGCCAAAAAGAATAACGTATTTGACTCGAAAAAGTACAGCTATGATGTTCTTGAGAAGTAATGATGGTGACTTGATCTCAGGTAATTTGGAAATTTTATCATGAGAGACCAGTCAAGCAAAAGGGGAGTGAAAAGTGGGAGGGTAGGAAGGGACTCGGTGAGGTTGCAACAGAGGTTGCAACTACGGGCTCAAACATGAGAACTGTGAGGATGGTGCTGAATGAGGCAATGGTTGTCGTACCTAGGGGCCCTATTAGCTGGAACAGATTGGATGGCACCTAACAACAAGGAGTATTTGTGATGGAGAATCTGCTCACAGTATGATATGTCGTATAGTGTCTACTTTAGTTTAGTTAGGTAGTTTCTTTTCCTGGTTTGCCTTTTGTTCAATTTAAGTTTGATCTGTCTGTCGGAATTTGTTTTCATTATCACAGCAGTAGTGTTTCAGTGGTAGAATTCTCGACTTCCCTGAGGGAGACTCATTTTATATTCAGTCACACATCTTTTGTCCAGTTGCCATCTGTCTAACAGTGAAAGTACGAATGCTCCTATGATGCTGAAAAGGAGTCAGTCCAAGGGATCAGTTATCAGGCATCAAAGAACAAAAAATCATATCATTGGGTGCACACCTCCATGATATGATCACTGAGGCTAAACGGGTGCATAAGCAAATGTAGCGAAGAAAGGTGATGGTGCCCGGCTATCAAAAAAGATAGCATCTGGGGTCTTAAAGGCTTAAAGGTAAACAAGTGGCCATCTAGCTCAGGCGCAACAAAGGCCACATGGAAGAAGCACACCAGTCTGAGCGATCACGGGGTGTTGAAGGGATCAGGTATACAGCATCATCAGAAAAAAAAAAAATCTTACCATAGTGAATCAAGGGGGAAGTGCAGAGTGGAGACCCAAAGCCCATTTGTTGGCCACTGGAGGTCCCCTTGCAGAGGGGTCTAGGAGAGGAGATGAGTCAGTCAGGGTGCAATGTAGCACCGATAAAGAATACAGCTTTGCTCCATTTCCTAAATGCTTTTTCCCCCCAACTCTCATGATCCAAATTTTACCTTGCAAGTCTGGATAGAGCAGAGGATAAACATGGGTGCAGATAGGAGCTGGAGACACAAGTAATCCAGGGTGGAAGATTACTTCAGGACCAGGGGTATGAGTGGCGATAATGGGAGCGTAGAGGGTGAGTGGGTTTGAAAGAGGGAACCGATTACAAGGATCTACATGTAACTCCTCCATGGGGGACGGACAACAGAAAAAGGGGTGAAAGGAGACGTCAGACAGGGCAAGATATGACAGAATAATAATTTATAAATTATCAAGGTCTCATGAGGAAGGGGAGATTGGGGAGGGAGGGGAAAAAAAGATGACCTGATGCAAAGGGCTTAAGTGGAGAGCAAATGTTTTGAAAATGATGAGGGCAATGAATGTACAGATGTGCTTTACTCAATTGATGTATTTATGGATTTTGATAAGACTTGTCTGAGTCCCTAATAAAATGTTTTAAAAAAAGTTAATATCAGAAGAAAGCCCAGGCAATCGACTTCTGAAAGTTAGTTACTGAAAACCCTATGGATGATAGTGAAGTGATCAAGTTAATCCATAAGGAAAGCTGGATGTTGGCTACTTCAAGACCTGCTAATATTAGTCTTACTCAAGAGAGAGCATACTTTTTTTTTAACTTGATGTATAACATAACTTTCATCTCTTCTGGAAAGTCTTTCTCTTATTTTATCATTAGCACATTAGGACTCCTCAAGGATTTTTATTTGTGTTCTTTAACTGTCTGAGGATTATATGAAGCTTCATAATTTTCCATCTATTTTTTATTTTTCTTCCTTTTTAACATCATTTCAATGATTATGTGTGTGTGCGTGTATGTGTATCTATTTGCAAGGTCTTCTGGTTCACTTGCTAAAATATATCTATCAAACTTAGATACCCCCATATGAGTTTCAAGACTATCATTTTCACATAGATGTTTCCTTTAAGAGGTGTGTTAACATGTTTATTGATAATTGTGGTGGCGTGGCAGAGACTTGGGTAAAAGACCCATGTTTTTTACCCAAGTCTCTGCCACTCCCATTGAGTGATTGGAAAATAAGGCAGGTATGACACAAAGAGAGGATGTGGTCAACTTGCACTGCCATTCCTGGGCCATAAGGATGAGCTGTCATTAAAGCAGCAGTAGAGAGAGAAATGGAGGGGCCTGAGAAGGGCACCTCCAAAATCTCTGTTTGATGTGAAAGAGGCTGCTGAGACCGGAGGAATCAACAATTCAGATAAGCAGGGCCAAGACTGTGAAGTACCTTCTCCTCAACTTGTCCCAGACCATAAAACCATGGCATAAAGTGATGGGAACTGACTTCCTGGGCCAAGGAAGCAAAGGCTAAGGGAGCATGTGATTGTGGTACTGAGAACTGCAGACAGACTTGACTGCTGGCTGAGGAAGCCAATCACCCTCTATTGTTTGCTGATCCTGACTTGGGGTAACGCGCTGACTTCCCTAGAAAACCACCTTAGCCATGAGTATTGCATGGGCATTTAAACAATGATCAAACCCGGCATAGATGCAGAGAGGCCTGGGAGGTTCCATTGGTGTCAGAGTAGGTAAAGAAGGTGTACCATGGAGGCCTGTCTGGCCCTTGCCTTATGCCGGTGAGAAAGCCAGAGGACAGACATGTCCACCTCCATTGCCTAGAAAGTTGTCTTCTATATACTTTTCACTTCATTTAATCAAATTTTCATCTTCAATTAAAATATATATTTTTGAAATAAGTCATTTTTTTAGATTTTAGTGTTTTTGAGTGGGTCCTCTGACCCTTTTTCATGCTGGATTTCTGCATTTATTTATTTACTTACTTACTTAAATCATTTTATTTGGGGCTCTTACAGCTCTTATCACAGTCCATACATGCATCCATTGTGTCAAGCACATTTGTATATACGTTGCCATCCTCATTTTCAAAACGTCATTCTACTTGAGACCTTGGTATCAGCTCATTTCGCCCCCTCCCTGCTTTCCCTCCCTCATGAACCCTTGCTAATTTACCTTTTTTTTCATGTCTTACACCAACTGCTGTCTCCCTTCACCCACTTTTCTGTTGTTTGTCCCTCTGGGAGGGGGTTATATGTTGATCATTGTGGTCAGTTCCTCCTTTCTCCCTCTACCTTCCTGTTAGCCTCCTGGTATTGCTACTCACATTATTGGTTCTGAGGGGTTTAATCTATCCTGGATTCACTGTGCTGTAAGCTCTTATCTGAACCAGTGCACATGCTCTGGTCTAGCCAGATTTGTAAGGTAGAATTGGGATCATGATAGTTGGGGAGGGGACGGGGGATGCATAGGAGGAAGCATTAAAGAGCTAGAGGAAAGTTCTGTTTCTTCAGTGGTATACTGCACACTGATTGGCTCATCTCTCCCTTGTGACCCTCTGTGAGGGCATGTTCAATTGTCTATAAATAGGCTTTGGGTGGCCACTCTGACTACCACCTCATTCACATCCATATGATTTTTTGTTCTGGGTGTCTGATGCCTGGTACCTGATCCCATCGACACCTCATGATCACACAGGCTGTGTGCTTCTGCCATATGGGCTTTGTTTTTTTCTCTGCTAGATGGCTGCTTGTTTCTCTCAAGCTTTTAAGACCTCAGGTGCTATATCCTCTGAAAGCTGGGCACCATCAGCTTTCTTCACCCCATTTACTTATACACACATTTTGTCTTCAACCATTGTGTTGGGAAGATGAATATCACAGAATAGTGGGTTATTAGAACAAAATGTTCTTGCATTGAGGGAGTACTTGAGTAGAGGCCCAATGTCTGTCTGCTACCTTAATACTTAACATATAAATATATGTACATAGATCTATTTTCCTATAACTATATATAAACATATTTACATATGTACATGACTGGATTTAGATCTCTATATATGTCCTTTGCTTCTTAGTTCTTCCCTCTATTTCCTTTTAGTTTTCTCTTGTCCCATTATCATATTTGACCTTCATTCTGGTTTCAGTAATTCCTCTAGGCTACATTGCACTTGATCAGCCCCACCAGGCATCTCACACCCTCCTCACCATTGATTTTTAGATCACTTGTTGTTCCCTAGTCCCTGAGTTTGTTGGCATCACCCTTCCTTACCCCTGCTTCTCCCGCCTCCCTGACCCCCCAGAACCTTGGGTGGTATTGTTTTCTCCTCCCGATTGTTTTATTCCATCTATCTTATCTAGATGGACATGCAAAAGCAATAATAAACACAAAAGTAAAACAGAGCAAAACAAAACAACAAAAGAAAACAAAAGAATCAAAACAACAACAAAAAAGAAAAGCCTATAAATAGTTCCAGGTCTGTTTGTTGACCTTTATAAGCATTTTCAGTTGAGTCTGATGTGATGCCAGCCCGAGCCCCAAAGTCTAGTTTTGGTATTCCTGGGGGACTACATTGCTTTGCTCCCCTTGCTGCTCTGTCACATGCCCTTATTGTTTCACCCCGATTTTGGGGGATCATATCAGGCACAATTCCGGCACTGAGTCTCCAGTGTTGTACCCTGTAGCACTATGGGTCTTCTGGTGGGGCCAGCCCTATGTTCCTCTCTGTCCACTGGCTGCTCTGATCAGGAATATTGTTCGTGGAGCTTGGTGGGCCAGAATGTGTTCAACTCTTCTTCCCTCTTCATTTGCTCCCGTGAGCTCTGATCAAACGCAGCCCTCTCCCTGAGCTGTAGCTCAGTGTTGTCCTCTGAAGTGCATTATTCTGGGAATGGGGATGGAGGGAGGTGTCTACATTGCTGGGATTGGGACTAGCCATGCAGACCTCTCTTAGTTTGCTGCTTCATGCTGGTATGTTGAATTCATATCTTGGTGCACTGGGTTGAAGTCTGTTCCCTCTCTTCCTCTCCTGGGGGATCTCACCTTTAACGTTTGAACTCAATCATAATTATTACTTTACTACATCTTCTACTCCATAGACACTACAACCAATCACAATGTCATGTGAGCACTTTGTGTACCTTTTCTACAAATGCTCCTGCAATATTCTTGCTGTTGCTTCTGCAGGTGTCTCAGGGATTTCACCAGCTCAGGACCGGTGCCTACACTCATTGATGGGAAGGTGAAGCCTAATTGCAGATTTCATAGAAGTCTGTGACAGTTGTTGCATTTTGATTACTTATGGGAGGCTCAAATAAAGATCTACTGTCTCTGCTTGTCTGGGTTTATGAATATATTTTTCTGCTTCTTTATTCCTCACTCACTGAAGGGAACATTTTCAACATTTTGTCAGACATTCAGTTCCAGCTCACTGCATTGTGCAGTCTCAAGTCAATGTCTGCTTTTCTCTGAGGCATTAAAAGCATGACCGCTACTCAGTCAGGGCACTATACATTTGTGCTATAACCTTGGCCCTGAGCGATAACTGTGAACACACTTCTCTGGATGCCAGTTCCTTCTCAATTGCTGCATTTGAATATAATCATTTTTTCTTTCAATTTCTTTTTTGTCTTATAATTTCATTTTTCTTAAGATCAGAACTTAAGTTTTTCTTTCAGTCCTGATACCTTGTTCTTCTTTACAGTCAAGTTTCTCTGATTATTTGCTCAGCAGGCAGATTAAATAAGTATGATGAAAAGATACAACACTGGCGCACACTTGTCTTGACTTTAAACAGTGCAGTATCCCTTTGTTCTCTCCGTTCAACTCCCTTTGGATCCATGTACAGGACCCACATGACCACGATTAAGAGTTCTGCAATTGCCATTCTTCTCAGGCTATCTATGTTTATTATGATCTACATTGTAAAATGAGTTTGCATAATCAGTAAAACACAAGTAAGCATTATGCTGGTATTCTTTGCTTTCAGCAAAGATTCATCTGACATCAATAATGCTTTCCAGTTTTCCAAGTCCATTTCATAATCCAGCTTGAATTTTGGGAAGCACCTTTTCAATGTACTACTACAACTTTTGTTGAGTAGTTTCCACCAAGATTTTACTTACATGTGACATCAGAGATATTGTTCTATAATTTCTACCATTATTCGAAATGGGTACAACGGTATATGGATCGCTGCCAGTCAGTTGATCAGGTAGCTCTCTTCCAAAAGTTGTGGCAAAGTCTAGTGAGTACTGCCAGTGCTTCATCAACTTGTTGGGTCATTTAAATTGGCATTCCTTCAATATCTGTAGTTTTATTTTTGACTAATTGCATCAGCACAGTTTGGACCTTTTCTTTAAGAACCACTGGTTCTTGATCATACGCTATCTCTTGAAATAGTTAAATGTTGATTAATTATTTTTGGTACAGTGACTGTCTATTCTTTCCATCTACTATTGGTGTATTATGCATATTCATTATTTTGTCCATAGAATCTTTCTGTCAGACAATTCACAGCCTGTTTGTTTATTAAGGTACTTTATATTTTTAAGGTCTTTGAGTGTGTTCTTATTTTTGGTTTTTAAAGCTAAGATTTTCCACATTTTATTTTGTCTTCTGAAACTGTCTTTGAAATTTTATTTTACTTCTGCTAACTTATTGGTGGATACGTTACTTTAGTAAAATGAATATAGTTCAATCGCATTTTGAATATAATTAAATTTCAAAAACAATTTTGCCACAAGACAAGAATTTAAAAATACTGTGTGTTGCTATAGGTAAGATATATAGACAGTTTTAGAATCTACTCAGTAATCTATGAGTAAGATGAGAAAAATACTCCCAGTGTACCTTGCAGTTGTTTTTTGTTTCTTCTTATACGTATTACTAGGAGAAAGAAAGAAAAAGAAAGAAGCAGTATAGAAAGTCTTACTGATCAAATCTTATAAGTGGGTGCTCCAGTTTACATTGTACTATTTTATTGAATCATATATTTGAAATACTGAATACATATTTCCTCATTTATTTTTCTTGCACTTGAAATATTTGACCTTTACGATTACAACTTTAAATAACTTTTGAAGTTTAAGTCTCCCTGACAATAAAGAAGCACCCCTGGTGCATGGAGGTGCTGACCTTCTGAGCAGTTGTTTGAGTGTACCACATGCGCCGTGGGGGAAAGGCAAGGATTGCTGCTCCCAGGAGGATTTTACTATCTTAGCCACCCAACAGAAGGCCACCATGAAGAGAAATCAATCTGATGGCAATTTAGTTGTTTTGGTGCATGTGTTCTCACTGGAGAAAATAATATATATATACTATCTTTCAAATTTTCTTCTCCTTACCTTCAAAATAGATATTGTTTTTCAAGTGTCATGGTACAGCACTATTTTTAACTGTACAGTTGAATAGCTAAAATTTTTATTCCTGTATTATTTTTTAAACTTTAGTAAATCATTATATTGGAGGTTCATATGGATCTTATAATAATTCATGCATCAATTGTATCAAGCACATTTGTACATGTTGCCATCAATAATTTCAAAACATTTTCTTTCTACTTGAGCCCTTGGTATCAGCTCCTCTTTTGATACCCTCCCACCCTTGTGAACACTGGACAATTTATAAATTATTTTTATTTTCATATTTGATACCATCCCCTGTCTCCCTTCACCCACATTTCTATTGTTCACGCCATGGTGGGGGAGAGGGTTATACGTACGTCATTGCAATGGATTCCCTCTTTCTTCCCCTTCCCCCGACCTTCATCGTGTTCACATGGTATCACTACACTCTATTGGTCCTGAGGGGTTTATCTGTCCTGAATTCTGTGTGTTGAGAGCTCATATCTGTACCAGTGTACATTCTTTTGTCTAGCTAGATTTGTAAGATAGAACTTGGGTCATGTTGGGGGGAAACTAAAAACTAGGGGAAAGTTGTGTGCTTTGTCAGTGCTATACTACATCCTGGCTACCTTGTCCCTTCCTTGTGACCTTTCTGTGAGTGATTGCCCAATTGCCTAAAGATTGGCTTTGAGTCTCCATTCTGATGCTCCTTGTTCACAAGAAAATAACTGTTTATTTTGGGTCTTCTGATGCCTGATAATTGATGAAATCGACAGCTTGTGATCACACAGGTTGGTGTGCTTCTTCCATGTGGAGTTTCATATTTCTCTGCTAGATGGCCAATAGTTTAACTTCAAGTCCTTAAGACCCCAGACACTATATCTTATAACAGCCAGTAACCATCAGCTTTCTTCACCACATTAGCTTATGCACCCATTTTGTCTTCAGCAATCTTGTCAGGAAGGTGAGCATCACAGAATGAATGCTGGGCTATGAGAACAAAGTGTTCTTGCATTGAGAGAGAACTTGAGTAGAGGCCCAATTTCTGTCTGCTATTTAATACTTAACCTATAAATATATGTACATAGACCTATATCCCTATCATTATATATTAATGAATTTACATATGTACATGCCTATGTAAATACCTCTTTAAAGGTCTTTTGTGTCCTGGTTCTTTCTTCTATTTCCTTTTGCTTTCCTCCTGTCCAACCATCATGATCAACTTTCACTCAGCAATCTGTACTTTCTCTCGACTACATTGCACTTGAACAAACCTTACCAGGCATTCTACACCCACTTGTCATTGATTTTACATCTCATGTTGTTCCCTTGTTCTGATTATTTTTTCTTTTGCTCCCTCCTTCTCCTCCTCTCCCCTTTCTGACCCAGAAGCATCAGTCCCATTGTTTTCTCCTCAGGACAGTTTATTTGGCCTATCTTATATAGATAGACATGAATAATAATTTTTCAAAAAGCCCATGAATAGTTGTAAGTCTCTTTGCTGATCCTTATCAATGTTTTCTGATTGAGTCTGATTCAGTGTCAAGCCCTGATCCTTGAGTCTCAAATCTACTTTCAGAATTCCTCCCGGACTAGATTGTTTTGCTCCCCTTGCTGCTATGTTGCACTCCCTTTGAATTATGCCTTGGTGGGGGGTTCTGACTGGGCACAATTCTCACATTGTGTTTCAAGTTCTGGCCCTCATAGCTCTGTGGGTCAGTAAGGGGACATCATGTCTTGTGGTGAGGCCAACCCTACAGTCTCCTCCCTGATCATTGGCCACTCTAAGTGAGAATGTCATCCGCAAAGCTTGGTAGGCCAGGATAGTGTTCTTCTCTCTCTCTCTCTCTCTCTCTCTCTCTCTCTCTCTCTCTCTCTC
This sequence comes from Tenrec ecaudatus, assembly GCF_050624435.1. Taxonomy (NCBI): domain Eukaryota; kingdom Metazoa; phylum Chordata; class Mammalia; order Afrosoricida; family Tenrecidae; genus Tenrec; species Tenrec ecaudatus. The sequence continues at coordinate 60,545,727 of NC_134540.1, forward strand.
TCTCTCTCTCTCTCTCTCTCTTTTAGTTTACTCCTGTGTGGTCTGGGCAGACCTGCTACTCTCTATGGGCTGTATCTTCAGTTCTTTCCTCTGTAGTGCATTCTTCTGAGCAGGGGGTTCGACATAGCTGGGTGAGATAGTTATATTTTATTGTACCACCCTGGCTGAAAAACACATGTGGAGTTAATTAAAGGGCGGAGAGATAAATGGCTTGGTAAGCCTCACCTTTCTGATGGTTGGACCAGGGTGCTGCTGCCTTAGCCAGTTTCCTGCTTCATCTGTCAAGACTCACTTCCTGTAAGACAACCCTGAGGAGAAGCCACATGGACCTACCCTGATGCAATCCTGAGTGCAGGAGCAGCTGCAGGGAGACCCCTACTAGTGCTGAGATGTTTACACATTTATTGACTCGGCTTTCCTCTTGCAGTCAGCATCATTGTGTCTGCTTGTGAGATGGAGGAAGACTTTGTAGATGAGTGTTGGACATGTGGGCTAATGTTGGACCTAAGGGCTTGGGAAGCACTGGGTTGGGATGCTTTCTTAATGTACACTTATTCTTTATATAAAACTCTCTCTTAGACATATGAGTTTCTGTGAATTAATTTCTCTAATGTACCCAGACTAGCACACTGGGCTAGGAAGCTACCCTGCCCCACAGACCTCTCTGTTAGTTCACTGCTTCGTCCCAGAATGTTGTCCTAAAGGCTTGATGCACCAGGTTGAGGTCTGGTTCCTTTCTTCCTTTCCTCTGGAGACATAAACGGTCCTCTCACATGGAGAATCAGTGCTCTGTTCTACCAATGCCTTCATCTGCCCCTGCCCCTCATTTTTATTTTCTTGTCCCTCCACCCCCATAGTAAATTAACACAATACTTTTTCTCGCTTTTGATTTAGGTCATTCCTCATTGATCACTAGATTAATGAAAATGATCCCTTACTATTTAATTTAAATATATAACTGGAACTTTATTAATATATATTTAAAATTATTTTTCAGGGACAAATTATGGACATTTATTAGTTACAGCAAAACATTTTAAGTAATTGAACCACTGGGTTTGGAATCTTAGGATACTATGTCTGAGGTTCATGTAGGTCAACTGACATAAAAGAGTCTAAAAAGATAATTTTCTAATTCCTACTTTGAAGAGTAGCAACTGACGTCTTCCAAGCTGTGAACAGTCACCTAATAGTGTAGCTGTGGTAGTTATGTAATCTGTTTTCAATTTAAGAGGATTAAGAGTGAAGGGGTAGAGTTTAGCCCATCAATCAGGTCACAGTTTGATGCCCTCATTTGGAGGCATTAAGAAGATAAATAGCTAGCTGGAGGCAGGACACAGTCTCAGTCCCTGCAAGACATTCCTATTGACAAGCCACATGGAGACAGGTTGATGGCAGCCAGAGCCTGAGAGCTCTTCAGAGAGAAGCCATGTGGAGACCTGCCAATGCTGAAATGCTTACATTGTCTTTGGCTCCACTAGACTTAACACCCACTGGCTTGTGATGGTCCTGCATTTGGTGTCATTGCATGTGTTTCATGAGTCTGAAGAAGAATTTTTTTTGAATATATATATATATATATATATATATATATATATTTATATATATGTAATTTTATTGGCGGTTCTTATTTTCTTTTTTTTTAACTTTTTTATTTTTTTAAACATTTTATTAGGGGCTCATACAATTCTTATCACAATCCATACATATACATGCATCAATTGTATAAAGCACATCTGTACATTCTTTGCCCTAATCATTTTCTTTTTTTTCCTTTCTCTTTTCTTTTTTTTACATTTTATTAGAGGCTCATACAACTCTTACCACAATCCATACCTATACATACATCAATTGTATAAAGCACATCCGCACATTCCCTGCCCCAATCATTCTCATAGCATTTGCTCTCCACTTAAGCCCTTTGCATCAGGTCCTCTTTTTTTTCCCTCTCCCTCCCCACTCCCCCCTCCCTCATGTGCCCTTGGTAATTTATACATTGTTATTTTGTCATATCTTGCCCTATCCGGAGTCTCCCTTCCCCCCCCTTCTCTGCCATCCATCTCCTTGTGGATCCTTGTAATCAGTGGAGGTCACATGTGGATCCTTGTAATCAGTTCCCCCTTTCCAACCCACTCACCCTCCACTCTCCCAGCATCGCCCCTCACACCCTTGGTCCTGAAGGTATCATCTACCCTGGATTCCCTGTGCCTCCAGTCCCCATATGCACCAGTGTACAACCTCTGCCCTATCCAGTCTTGCAAGGTAGAATTCGGATCATGGTAGTTGGGGGGAGGAAGCATCCAGGATCTGGGGGAAAGCTGTGTTCCTGAAGAAGAATTTTCAGAGTGGTATTGGACATGTGGGCTAATACCGGACCCAGGGACTTGATCTGGACAAACTGGAGTGTTTACTCAGAATTCAATTGTTCTCATATATATAGCTCTTTGTTATATACATATAAGCATCTACGAATTCATCTCTCTAGTCTACCAAGACTCACACAGTAGCTATTGATTTTTTCCCCCATCTGGAGCAAAGGAGAATAAAGAAATTCAAAGACTCAACAAGTAAATTCCTTTAAAAGACTAATGCACCATGTGACCCACAGTTTAGATCAGCCTGAGACCAGAGAATCATGATGGCAATTACTGACTCCTCTGAATAGACAGAAAGGGAGACAAATCATAAAAACTAACAAACAAACAACAACCATTATAGGTCTAAAATAAATTAATGGAAACTTCTGGTATGAATGAACCATAGTCACTTTTTAAAGTTTGAATTGAAACCAACTTAGAAATCACATTTCAGCCAAACAATATACAGACCTAAAAAGCCAACAATAGCAGCCATGAGGATTCCCCACTCTCCCCCCCTCCCAAAGAGACAGAACAGAAACAAACGTGCTACTATCAAGCACATTCTGACTATCAAGTACATTCTTATTCGTGGAGACCCAGTAGACAGAGTAGAACTGTGCCTTTTAGGTTTGAAGATTCCAGACTTTACAGG